>NC_141599.1:11635147-11935147 GCF_047967505.1 Dipteris shenzhenensis
TATATATTGATGCATACAATTTTGATATATGGAGAAAATGGACATAAAAACCATCTAAATTGGCTCTTGTCCGTTCGATTTGATATATGACATGATCCCATTTGGATTTGTAAGTCCAAAGATATGGGGTCCTACTTTTAGGGCCTGAATGCCTAAAATAGGCAGCGCATTAACGCGCTACCTATTTCATGCATTTAGGCCTCCAAAGTAGGACCCCATTGGCAACACAATGGGGTCCTAGTTTTGAGGCCTAAATGCATGAAATAGACAGCGTGTTAACGCGCTGCCTATTTTAGGCATTCAGGCCCTAAAAGTAGTACCCCGTATCTTTGGACTTGCATATCCAAATGGGGTCATGTCATATATCAAATCGAACGGCAAGATCCAATTTAGATTGTTTGCATGTCCATTTTCTCCATCAACTAAAACTATATTCATCAAATAATTTTGTTGATCAATTTTTGGCATACCCCCCCAAAATCAAGACCCCCATTGCAAAGAAAGGTAAAGAACACAAGTGCTTGTTCTTATGCTCATGAGACAACAAAATGCATGACATAGGAAACCAATGGGGTCTTAATTTTGATGTTTGTATGTATGTATGTATGTATATATATGCATGTACATACATACATACATACATACATACATACATACATACATACATACATACATACATAGATATATATATATATATATATATATATATATATATATATATATATATATATATATATATATATGTATGTATATGTTGATGCATATATGTATATATTGATGCATACAATTTTGATATATGGAGAAAATGGACATGAAAATCATCTAAACTGGCTCTTGCCGTTTGATTTGATATATGACATGACCCCATTTGGATTTGTAAGTCCAAAGATACGGGGTCCTACTTTTAGGGCTTGAATGCTTGAAATAGGCAGCGCGTTAACACGCTGCCTATTTCATGCATTTAAGCCTTAAAAGTAGGACCCCATTGGCAACACAACGGGGTCCTACTTTTGAGGCCTAAATGCATGAAATAGGGAGCGCGTTAACGCGCTGCCTATTTTAGGCATTCAGGCCCTAAAAGTAGTACCCCGTATCTTTGGACTTGCATATCCAAATGGGGTCATGCCATATATCAAATCGAACGGCAAGATCCACTTTATATGGTTTTCATGTCCATTTTCTCCATCAACTAAAACTATATTCATCAAATAATGTTATTGATCAATTTTTGGCATACCCCCCCAAAATCAAGATCCCCATTGCAAAGAAAGGTAAAGAACACAAGTGCTTGTTCTTATGCTCATGAGACGACAAAATGCATGACATGGGAAACCAATGGGGTCTTAATTTTGATGTTTGTATGTATGTATGTATGTATATATATGCATGTACATACATACATACAGACATACATACATACATACATACATATATATATATATATATATGTATGTATGTATGTATATGTTGATGCATATATGTATATATTGATGTATATATTGATGCATACAATTTTGATATATGGAGAAAATGGACATGAAAATCATCTAAATTGGCTCTTGTCGTTTTATTCGATATATGACATGACCCCATTTAGATTTGTAAGTCCAAAGATACGGGGTCCTACTTTTAGGGCCTGAATGCCTGAAATAGGCAGCGCGTTAACACGCTGCCTATTTCATGCATTTAGGCCTCAAAAGTAGGACCCCATTGTGTTGCCAATGGGGTCCTACTTTTGAGGCCTAAATGCATGAAATAGGCAGCGTGTTAACGCGCTGCCTATTTTAGGCATTCAGACCCTAAAAGTAGCACCCTGTATCTTTGGACTTGTATATCCGAGTGGGGTCATGTCATATATCAAATCGAATGGCAAGATCCAATTTAGATGGTTTTCATGTCCATTTTCTCCATCAACTAAAACTATATTCATCAAATAATGTTGTTTATCAATTTTTGGCATACCTCCCCCCAAAATCAAGACCCCCATTTTGATGTATGTATGTAAGTATGTATATATGTATTTATATACATACATATATATCTATATGTGTATATATATATGTGTGTGTGTGTGTGTGTGTGTGTGTGTGTGTGTGTGTGTGTGTGTTTGTGTGTATACACACACACATGTATGTATGTATGTATGAATGTATGTATGTATATATATATATATATATATATACATACATACATATGTATATATTGATGCATATCTTGATGCATATCTTGATGTATATATTTATGCATACAGTTTTGATTGATGGAGAAAATAGGCATGAAAACCATCTAAATTGGCTCTTGCCATTCGATTTGATATAGAACATGATCCCATTGGGATTTGTAAGTCCAAAGATACAGGGTCCTACTTTTAGGGCCTGAATTCCTAAAATAGGTAGCTTGTCAATGTGCTACCTATTTCATGCATTTAGGCCTCAAAAGTAGGACCTCATTTCATCCTACATGGGGTCCTACTTTTGAGGCCTAAATGTATGAAATAGGCAGCACATTGACGTGCTGCCTATTTCAGGCATTCAAGCCCTAAAAGTAAGACCCCGTATCTTTGGAATTACAAATCCAAATGGGATCATGTCATACATCAAATCAAATGGCAAGAGCCAATTTAGATGTTTTCATGCCTATTTTATCGATTTAATAAAGGTATATGCATCAAATAATGTTGTTTATCAATTTTTGGCATACACCCCCAAAATCAAGACCCCCATTGGAAAGAAAGGTAAGGAACACAAGTGCTTGTTCTTATCTTCAGGAGACATTAAAAAAGAGGCCTGGTAGCCCAAAAATGGCAGCGCATCAATGCGCTATCATTTTTGGGTTGCCAGGTCTCTTTTTGTTGTCTCACGAGCATACATATGGAGGTTATTATACAATATAACTAAGAAGTAGTATTGAAGTAGTTCTACAATTTGGATGCATTAAGAGCATTCACATAGCAAGGAAGAATATAATAATTGAATACATTTTTTTTTCAATACATATTGCTAGTGAGACTACCAAAAAGAGGCTCTACCCCTCATGATGTCTCTGGATACAGAATATGAGATTGCTTGATGCTTGGATTGCAGCTGGAAACGTTGCGTGGGCAAAGCCACTATATGCCTCAAGTGTTGGAAATTGATGTATGGCTCAAGTGCTAGAATGTGCAAATCATGGCCAAACTCAAGACCCCTTAGAGATTCCATGAGGGCTATCCTTTTACTACTACACACATCACCTTTAGTCGAGGGCAGAGCCATTCGTCATCACAGGTAGCAAGTTCATGGGACCCCATCCCATGATCCAAGGCATTATTCAAAGGCAAAGTATTTCTGACCATTCCCAAATTGAGTTTGCCAATTCCTAATCTGATTGATTTCATTGATATGTATATGTAGCACATGATCATGTTTACATATTTTCAGTCATATATTCTACCTTGTGATCTATCGTGGATGTTCAATCTGAGTAGTCTTTGCATTTTTTATCGCAAATTTTATGTATTGTTATGTCTCTACCTCTCCACAATGACTCAAATTGATAGTATGGGGATGAAAGAGAAGTTAATTGTGAGTTTCAGGCATGCGTTCATTGTTGGAATATGTTTAATTTGCTTATGATCACATCAATTGTTCCAATGATATTGAGGGGAATAAGATGCTGGATGAGGTTCTCGCTCGCTTGAAACCTATTTAATCTTGCTCGCTTATTTGGGGCTGCTCGCTTTTCTCCGCTCACTTTTTGGTAATCCTTGATTTCTACCATGCCAGATTATGCTGAGCATCCTTGAAGCTCTGAGGCTCATTTTCAGCTTCCATCATTGTCATCAAAGAAAAATTGACCTTTTTTTAATTTTTCAACTCAGATTTTTCCCTCATGAGAAAAAGCCATGTGAAGCTCAAGAAGTCATCTATAAAGGTCACAAAGTACCTTGCTTCTCTATGCGTGGGAATAGTCATGGGGCCACATACATCACTGTGCACTATCTGTAACACTCTGGTTGCCTTGACCCAATTCTTGCCTTGTTTACTGAATGGCAAAAGCGATGCAATTTGCCAAGTGCACACCCCTCACACACTTCATTTGCTGGTTGCTACAATTTTGGCATTCCCTGAGTCATATTATTGTTGTACAAGTAGGATAATGCCCTGTGATGGACATGTCCTGGCATGCCATAAATCAGTTGGGAAGTGTTTGCTACAGCCAATACCTTCTGATGTGATAAGGCTGAGCATCAAGCTTGTATAAGCCTCTGTCATATGTGCATGTTGCTACAACCTCATACCCTTTCTTTCGATCCTTGATCCTGCATTGGTTATCCTAAAATTCGACCAACATATGTTGATCATGGGCAATGTTTGAAACTAAAATTAGATTTTGCCTAAAATTGGAAACATAACAAACATCTCAGATAAACTTAACTTTCTCATTATCAAGCTGAATAGGAATGTGCCCAACTCCGATGATGTCTTGAGAAGCATCATTGGCACACGTAACCTATCTGCCATGAATAGGTGTGATGCTCTCAAACCACTCCTGGCGAGGAGTCATGTGCTTAGTAGCACCACTGTCGATATACCATGTATCACTTGCAACAAGAGAGGCATGCCTTGATTGATTTTCAGCATTCAAATCTCCCCTAGCATCCATCTTCTCACTAAATGCAGCAAACACAAAATCTCTATCACCTTGGGCAAGATGAGCTTCACCATGTGCATCTGAAGCACGAGTTTCAGTGGGGGCAACAAAATTACTGCTAGAGCTGTCCCTTTGCCTTTTCTTTTCATTGGCAATCCTTTTCTGACACTCTGCGATGTAATGTCTTGGCTTCTTTCAATAGTTGCATTTGCCCTTTTTTTAATTTTTGCTTGAATTGCTTGCATTCCCCTTCTTGGGCTGAGTTGTATGGTTGTGTTTTTGCTCAAACTTTTTTTGAAATTTGCCCTTTCCACCCATGGCAAGCGCTTGCTCACCTTGACAAGAGGCTTTGGCAAAATTTGAACATCTCTCCTCTTCCTGCAGCAAAAGCCCAACTAACTCATTGAACGAGAGTGGGGTTGCCCTGAGAACAATTGTCAATGAAGTGACGAATGTGCCATATGAGGGTGCTAAGCTATTGAGAATAATAGAGACGAGCTTCTTGTCTTTTCTTTCCTCATCAATACTTGCGAGCTAATCACGTAGATTAGTGATGGCATGGCCTTCCTACATCTCGAGATCCTTGAGCTGATTTATCAAGGCAATGGCCCTTGCCTCGTTCTTAACATGATACATGTTTGCCAATCTTTCCCATGCTGCCTTTGCATCCTTGCATGACTTGATAGTCGCCATAATGTGCCTCTTCACATTTGTGGCAATCAAAAACATCGCTTGGGCACTGCGGCGGTCAAACTTCTTCTGCTCCTTCATCAATGCTATGGGGCAGGAGTGGCTGTAGCAGTTTGCTGTGTCTGCCTGTAGTCTGACTCAAAGAAGCTGTGCTGGATGTAGATGAGCCTGCTAGCCTCACCTCATCCCCACTAACAATATTCCACAAGCCCTTACCAACCAAGATGTTCTTAAGCATGAATGACCACAAGGCATAGTTTGGTCCATCTAGCTTGTCATCCTTGGACAAATTGCCAAAACTGTCAAAAAGCGTTGACATGATGCAAAATGGGATACCCACAAGCTACAAATGTACTTGCAAAAAGAACTGCAAGTCCCAAAAGTGCAACTGGCTGCTACAAATGTGCTTGTAAATCCCAAACAAATGCTTGCTGCAAATGCAAAGTACGACTGGCTGCTATGAAAAAGCCATTGGATTTATGCTAATTTATCTGCGCCCCCGCTGCCAAGCAAAATAAATCCAATGCTGTCCTAAAAGAAGTGATCATCTGTGGTGTGGCATCCAAGTAAACCGTCATGTCATGTGCCAACTCACTGTCAAGTAACTCCTCTTCCCATTTGATGGGAAGTCTCAGCCCAAAGATGTCAGCTTGAGATCTAATATAGATACTCATAACTTCAGCCACGAACAAAAAAAGAAAAGGAGCAAGGGGGCATCCCTGACGGATTGACCTGGAAATCTAAAATCTCTCACCCCTTACACATTTGGAAGATGGACATGTGTCAAATAAACTCTATATCTTTTACACCCATCGCAGTTGTATGTCTCAATATGCAAATGACTATGAAGAAGATGAAAGAGTTTTCCCTGACATTAACAACGTTTGATTAAGAAGATGTAGCTCTACTAAGATGTTGATATGCATGTAGGCAATTCACAACGAACAAAACATCAAGTATCAAGATATCTTTTAGTATATGTGTTCTCTATGATGCAATATATTTTCATTATGAATTATATTAAGTATATGTGTTATCTATGATGCATTAGATTTGCTCCATGATGCAATCATTGACAAATAACCTATCTATCATCAACATCTATTTTTGTGATGATACACTCAATGTGATCAAGGAACCAATACATATTGTGTTGATAAAAACAACAAGAAGGGAGAAAAATCATACCACTCGTGATCTTTCATAAATGAAGTACAACACAACCTCTACTTCATACAAATCAATCTACAAGGGAGCATTCTTTATAGAGTTGAATTTTATGATCATGATGTTGACGATAAGGTAAAGTGCAATCTCAACACAATTTCTTGTAACTAAGGATTCATTAATGTAAATACAACAAGAATGCTAATCATAACCCCATCCCTAAGGGGTTCTTGAATCCTCATTTCCAATATTACTATGTTATTGTAGTGTATAGGTAGTTAACCACTCATCTCCTTAAAATTCCATATACCCTATCACTCTCACCTTCTCATTTTGATTTCTAGCAACTAAGGTATAGAGTAGTCATGTGCTAGCGGTTTACCCCTCATCTTTCATATGTTCTACTCTCTTCTACACTCCCTCTCACCTCCTCTCTTAGTTGTGAAAGCATCACCCCATCTCATTGTTCCCTGGGCTCCTTTTCCACAAGCATAGCAAATCCCTGCTCCTCCAACACCATCTTCAAAGCAACACATCAAATGTAATACATGCACAAGCAAGGTGACGGTCCTTCCTAATATTGGATCCTAACTAGGGAACCAAATTGACTTCCTAATATTGGAAGCTAGTGTCATAGAACCATCTATAATTTTCTCAGCAAGTGGAGTGGTTCCCCAAACTTCTAACTACAATCCAATGCCACTCTTTGTTCACATGTTGATCAAGAATTTCATCTTATATCGGTCACCAAATAAGGCCCATGCCTTCTCCGACTACAGAATTCCCAATCAATTGCTCAATATTGCTAGTCCACAAGGTTTCATCCATGAGGAAACTGTAAGGAGTGAGAAGGAAGGTGGCCCTTGTTGTGAGTTTTGAGGTCACCTAATAATGAAAGGATCATGTTTCCCTTAAAAAGGTTCCTAGTAAAGACAAGAGAAAGAAAGAAAGAAATTTTATTAGAGTCTTCGGAAGACCGATGGGTCTATGAGACTGAAAGAAAACCTGATACAAATCCCAGTAAGGGTGGAGCTACTAAAACGAGCATCATCACCCATGCTGAATCCTAAGTCTGATCATACATAATCAAATACATCTGGGTATGATAGTGAAAAGAAAAAGACTTACATCTGGGTATGATAGTGAAAAGAAAAAGACTGGAGTGGAACATAATCCTCTGTATGTCATGTCACCCTGGCTGGTGCATAGCTGATGATGGGGTGCTGGTGTCTATCAAGGGGTCTCATGCATCTCGGTCTCCTGGAGGAGGCTCGACACAAGACCAGAGCCACCGTGACTCCCGTGGGACATATCTTGGGTCTAAACAATGACAAGAGGTCCACCAGAGTGATCTGTGTCCCCTCGATGTCTCGTGTGTCATGCTACAATCGTCGAGTCGGGGTCTCTGTCACGTCTGCGGCTAGAGACTGGACAATCAATGTCACTCGATGGGAAGAACTCTGTGATCCTGCTCTAAGAGGTATCTTGTGGTGTGGCCAAGCCTCGTCGCCTAAGTAAGTACTCTCTGTGTCAGACCCCCTCGTGAATGAAGGTCACAAGGCATCTCTGATCTGGGTAGGTGAGGAATTTGGAAAGGAGCCCGAAGCCATCTCTGAAGAGACAGTGGTAGCGGCCTCGGATCTTGTAGTACACTCGGCACAGTACACTCGGCACCTGAAAATAAAATGCTCCTCCGACTCAACCTCCTGACAGTCGCACAATATGCATATGCGATGTTCCCTATGGGTCCCCTTTGCTCTGCCGCGCTCTATGCGGAGGTGGTGTGATGATACTCGAAACTGTCCGATGGAGATCCGTAGTGAGTGAGGCATATGAAACTCAATGTACCTTGGTGGTGTGATGAATCCCTCCTCCAAAATACGAAGACAGTGATCTCTATAGAAACTCAACTTCACTGGAAGCTCCCTCGACTCCAACTAGGTCCTAAAGGTGTGTAGCTGCAGGAGATCCTCTCGAATAACCTGGTTGGTGTGTGGCCCAATCGGGATGGTGGGTGGGAGTACCAAAGGGGCATCTAAACTGTACTAAAAAGGAGGTATCCTATCGATGTGAAACCCTAGTCTCACAAATCATCTGTGAGTCCGTGCATACCATCGCTCGTCTCCCTCTGCTGCCAACCTCATGGAGGAATTGAGAGCTAACCATGGCAACCTCTATCTCCCTAATGTGCAGTCCCCATATGATCTAACCCGGTGTAGATATGTGATGGTCTAAAAGGCTGCATCTAGCTGGAGTGGAGAAGCACCAAACTCGGCTTGAATGATGTGATGCGGTACAGATGGTTTCCCTCGGATCATCCGTGAGAGCATGAGGATCTGCAAGCACTCCACCCGTGTCCACTCTATCTCTGACATGTTAGGTCCCCAACAAGGGCTGCCATACATACCGGCTGGTCGGACCAAGGAGTCGAAGAGAAGAGCCTTGGTCCGAGGGTCCTGAAAGTGTGAGTGGAAGCACTGTCTCTCTAGCCGAGCGAATGAGGCATATCCTCTACTCTATTTGGCCTGCATCGCTGGTCTCATCGTGAAGATTGAGCCGGAGAAGATGACCCCCAAGTAAGTGTATGAGGATACGATCTCAACTGCTGACCCACCGAAAGTAAACTGCTTCTGTTGCATGATTTCTTGAGAGGTGTTAAAGATCATGACCTTAATCTTGCCAAGGTTGACCTCCAAATCATGGGATAGACAAAAATCCTGCAGTGCATCCAAGTGTCGCTGGAGCCCCTCGGGTGTGGACGACAAGAGTGCCACATGATCTACATAAAGAAGAATCCTGATGATGATCCCGACAAGTGAGAAACCGGTCCCTCCGAACCCTCCCATGAAAGTCTCCAACTCATCGATGTAGAGGCCAAGCAGGGTTGGTCATAAGGGACAACCCTGTTTGACCCCTATGGTACTCAAGATCTCATCTGTCTAACCTGTGCCTGTTCGAACTCGGCTTGAGACTCTCATAAAGTGCCATGACTGCCTAGATGATCTCCTGATCAAATCCCAATGTCTGTAGGCATGTGATGAGACGAGCTCGAGGTACTGTGTAAAAGGCTTTGCAGAAATCCACAAAGCAGCAATATATTGTCTCCTCAATGACACTCGTGAGTGTGAGTATGTGATCCATAGTCCTATGGTCTCGCTTGAAACTGGCGTGACCCTCTACTTTGAGCCCTCTCATCTCTGCGAATAGGCTGACCGACGCATCCAATACAGCTGCATAGATCTCGGACATCACATGTCCAATCATGATAATCCTATAGTTACTCGGGTCCATGGGATCCCCTGCCTTGTGGATGGGGGTGATGGTGTTGAGTGTCCAAGTACAGGGGAAGCCAAGGCAAACAACGTCATTGAATAGCGTTGCTAGGATCGGGGCTAAAGTATCGATCCCATATGCAATAAACTTAGTGCATAGCCCCTCGTAATCCTTAGCTCGGCCATTGTGCAATTGTCGTGTCCTTGACCCCCCTTCTGATGAACAACGTGCAAGTGGTGGGGCGAGGTGTGTGTATGAGATCTAGAGTGGGCTGGTGTGGGACATCATAAAGATGGTGTGCATACGTGTGCCAAACTCTCGTGTCGGTGAGGGGTGATGGAGACCTACGCTCAAGGAATCTCCGCCAAAATTCCTCAGAGTTGCTGCTGTACAAGATGTTCAGTAGCTCCTCATTTCGACGAAGAAATGCTTGCTTCTTCTGACGTACGAGATGTCGATACTTGCGTACCGTCTCTGGTGTGTTTGGGAGGTGACATTTGGTTTCAAGTCGGAGCTGTCGGCAATAAACCTTGCACTCCTCATCGTACCAGAGTCCCAAGCATCTAGTGGGGACCTAAGATGTCCTGGTCCAGGTGGGAACTGGATCTCGAGAGGGGTTGGAATGAAGGTGGGCTGCTGAGGTTGTACTGAGGGTGGGGACACCATGATCTGGACGAGCGAGTGGTATGTAGGAGTAGCGATGCCGGATGAGGTGATGAAGGGTGGCTGACTGAGAGGTAGAGGTGATACGAGGAGAAAGTACTGTGGAGCCGTGGCCGGTGGGGCTAGTGGTGAGGCTACTAGAGAGGAGACCTGTGATGATGATGCAGGAGATGGGGACGAGAGAGGTGGCGTAGATGATGAGGCGGATGATGGTGGTGAAATAGTGGTGGTAACCATAGCGGTCGAGGATGTGGTGAGTGGCATGGGCTTTAGGTGGACCCCTTTCTTCTAAGCCGCGGTGTTGTCCACTGTCAAACCGCTCCGGTTGCTACGTTTGTTAAAGTCCTCCAGACTTAGTTGCTTTTGTGTTTTCCCCTTGTCACCATTTCCCTTCCCCATCTCGTGTATGTAAATTCGGACCGAAGGGTCTCCCACCTAGTCTCTTGTCCTCACCCCCCTGTTCCCTTCATTATGGGGACAAAGAAGGGATTGCAGGAGGTCGGAGCTACAAGCGGGGAGAGAGAGAGAGAGAGAGAGAGAGAGAGAGAGAAGAGAGATTTTTTAAAAAAAATTTGGGGTTGCACACACACACAAAAAGGTCGGGGCTGCAAGTGCAAGGGGGTGAGCGAGTGGTGAGCGGGGGGGTTGAGCGGAGGGGTGAGCGAGGGGTTAAGCGGGGGGGCTGAGCAAGGGGCTGTGGGGGTTGAGCAAAGGGGTGAGAGAAGGGGTGCGAGGGGCTGAGTGGGGGGGGGCTGAGCGAGGGAGTGAGCGAGGGAGCTGCTAGGGCTGAGCTGAGGGGTGAGAGGAGGGGTGCGAGGGTTGAGCGGAGGGGTGAGAGGAGGGGTCCAAGGGGTGAGCGAGGGGTGAGAGGAGGGATGCGAGGGGGTGAGCGAGGGGGCTGAGCGAGGGGGTGAGCCCCTTGGGCTTGAGCGAGGGAGCGTAGGGGGGCGAGGGGGCTGAGCGTAGGGGGGCGAGGGGGCTGAGCGTAGGGGTGCGAGGGGCTGAGCATAGGGATATGACAAGGATCTATAAGTATAGGTGACGAGAGACCAACTATGGTAGCAATGTATGACCAAAGGAAGACGAGCCAATGGTAGACCAAATGCACAGAGAGGTGGTGTGCATTGTGGATGTATCCTAGTAGATCCATGGTAAATGAGCAAAGATAATAAATCTATCAAGGGACTAGTCAAGGTACACAACTAACAAAATTGAAGGCTAGAAGTGCACAAAGGTACATGAGGAGCATATGGTCTATCTGTATAATTTCATGCCTCCAATGAGAACTTAAGTAGCTATCCAACCTATAGCCCTTCGACCCTATTACCAATGGCAATTCATCAACTCATCAAAACTATGATGGGGACAAAGGAGCGATCCACACTCTATCCAAGAGGAAATCGTAATCCTTGGACAATGGGGAACAAATGTTCAACTATCTACTTGACAAGGGAAAGAGCAAAGGGGATATTCAAAAAAAAGGGTGACACGTAAAAGCCCAAGGAGGGGGCGCGGCTTGTATGGACACACACACTTTTTTTTAGTGAAACCAGTGACTATAAAATTAACATAAAATCAATGTACATGACATCAGACTCCAAAAGAGAGCCTAATGGAAGCAATCAAAAACAGTGAGAAAACACTTCAAGGCTAGTAGCATCCAAATCCCTCACAGCATAACTATCATATAAAGATTGCTTGAGGGACATTCTTAAAAAAGCATATGCCTGAGGGAACTGTTGTCCCATCCTAAAATGCCATCTCTGTGTCCAAATAGTCCATAGTACCCAAAAATGACTACTTCCCTTGTAGTCTATTTGTTCTCCTAAGACTCATGGGGGACTGAATATTCTCAATCTTTAGTTTGATATGTTGGCAAGAAAGAGCACTATGATTTCTGTTTTTTTTCAGCAAAAACAGCCATGGGCTATTATGTTAGCAGCTATGTGTGGAAACATGAAGTCTCATGCATATGGGGATTGGATTACAGATCACTGGGAAGCAGTAATGACTACATTTCAGGGAAAAATTCCTGGCTGTCCTGTTTCTACTGCTTTTATTCATGATTGAAAGAGAATTCTCTCTTACGCTAAATGGTCAATTGCTTCCTCCCATCATGGTAATTCTCTCCGTTTTGAAAGTATCCATTGGAGCAAGGTATTTGATTCGCCACTTGCTTTACAAGCACCTATTAAAGCATATAATCTTATGAAATTGGGCATAAGATTTGTTGGAGATGTGGTGGATCAACATGGTTATGTGCTCTCATTTCCCCAAGCTTGCAGGACATTCCCCTTGGGTCTGCATCATAGGCCCATTTGGAGGCTACTTACATCTATGTTGCAGCCTTTTGTTCCTGTTCCTCCGTTGTTTGTACGGGACAAATTACTAGACTGGAATCTGGCTTCCTTGTCTCCTGTTACCCGTTCACTTTCAATACACAATTTGACATCCTCGATGGTGTACAAATTTCTTCTTCCACCGCCATGGATTGATAAGCATGCCAACACTCTTTGGAATTTGGATAGGCCTTTATCTTGGTGGCAATCAAAACTCAAGAAAATTTGGAAAGCTAAATTGCCATTGAAACAAAGGCTTTTCTTTTGGAGATGTATAGTGGGAGCTTTTTCCATTGGGGTGAAATTGGAAGCACGCCGTATTGCTTCCTCTTCCTGCCCCCATTGCTCTCATCATCACGAGACAGTTCCCCATTTGTTATGGTCTTCCCCGCACTCTCGGATATTGATCACTCATGTTTCTCATTTGCTGCGGCTTCGGCTTCCCTCTATCAGATTTGGGAAACTCTTCTGGATCTTTGGATGCTTCTCATCTTAGATGTCTCCATTGTATGCACACACACTTTTTTTGGTGAAATCATTGATTGATTATATTATATGAGTAGTAACCTCAAAGAAAGGTTCTACAATTACATCAACTGAAAATTTCAGTATATGCCAAAAAGACCTCATGATCTATGCAGCGGGTCTGCAAGCAATCAAAGAAAGATTGCTACAGAGAATGCCTAAAAAAGCCAAACAGAGAGAAAGTAGGATCACCAAAGACTTTACAATTCCTATATGTCCATAAAGTCCATAGTGCCCAATAGCGAACCCAAACGAAGAAAAGATGAAACTCCGGTCTGGATGGATGAAACCCAAATAGCCAGAAGAACTTCCCAAACGGAACAGATGGAAATCTCGCTCACAGGTGTTGTCGAAGCATATCAAAAAACTCACGAGAGGACGGACAATGCTAAAACAAGTGAGGCACAGTCTCCGAAGAAGCAGAACACCTATGGCAAAGTGCAGGAGCAATGTGTCGATGAGCTAATAGCTGTCCAGATGGAAATACTCCCAAAAGAACTCGCCAAAAGAAAACCTGTTGTCGAAGCGGTACTTTATAGGCCCAAAGTTGCTGTAATCTTTTCCTCCACCACTTGGCTGGGCGATTCATTCGCTAAACAGAATCACCTCTCTCTGAAACCCAAGGTTGAGGCAAAAGGATTTTATACAATGCAGGGACAGTAATATGAGATAACCTCAAAGGACGAGAAGAGGACCCTAGAGAAGTCAAAGTCCAATCTTCTAGTCTGTCCTAGAGTTCCAAAGGAGGAATCGGAACAAAGGGCGAAAGCATAAAAGTAATTTGTCACCACAAAGGACGATAATGAGAGCCCAATCCATATGTAGTGGCTGCTAGAGAAAAGGGGAGCACAGTACCAGCATCATCTATAACATCAGCAACCGAGGTGATGCCTTTAAACGAGACAAAGTAGGAACGTCGAGGTTCCTGTAAAGCCAAGGAGGCTGAAAGACTTTCGACCAGTGAATGCTTTCAGATCTCAAAGAATTCCCAAGCAAAGATTGCCGTCCATTCCATTCCAGATGAGAAAGAACATGCTTCCAGTCAAGAAGCAAGTGGGAGACAAAAGGGCATCCAGGCAAAGTGCCATCAATGCAGCCAAAAAAGAAATCCCAGTGATCGAGTTACCAATGACCAAATGCAAAAATACTGATATGAGTGACCAGAGTCCTAATCATAAGAGCCCAAGGCTGATCACCTTGCAGAAATCGCAGCAACATTTTCCCCCTGTGGGCAAGAATATGCACATGAATATCCGTGATGTTCAATCCACAATGCATCTTGGTAGAACAAATGTGATGCATCGAAAGCAGCCTGAGACTTTTTTTGCCATGTTTGGATCGCCAGAAGAGTTCCATAAAGACAAACATGAAAGATGTAAGATCTACCTTAGTGAACATGATCAATGGCAAGTAAAATTGAATATATGCCACAAGGATGGACTGCACTATTCGAAGACGAACGTGCAAAGGCCAGGTTGCCAGTTTCCAATACTCAAGCTTTTTCCGAAACTTAGCCCAAACCCAATCAGTTTGTTGTCGGCGAGTGAGTTCCCACCTCAAAGGGTAACCAAGATGACGAACAAACTGAGTGGGTGGAATGATATCCCCGAGCCATAATAGACTATGCCAGTCTTTGGAATGCAAAGGGAGCAGCCTAGACTTCTGAAAATTAACATGAAGACCAGCTGCCAAACCATAAATAGAGAGGGCCTGCATCAAGGCACCAAGATCATGGGGCGTATTCTTCGGAGTAAAGAAAGAATCATCAGCATAAGCTTGAGCAACCATGCTGCGATTAGCATCCAATTCCAAGCCATGAAGTGATCCTATAGCCACAAGATGATCAATATATTGCAGCATAGGATGAGTAGCAATGGCATACAGTAAAGCACTGAGAGGGCATCCCTGGCGGACCGAACAACGAAGAGTCCACTCATCAGAGATATCCCCAGAGATAATGCAAGCCGCATTGCTATCTCTATAAAGCCAATAAATAACCTGCTGCATTTTTTGTCCAAATCCCAAAGCTCGCATAGTTTGCGAGATGAAATCCCATTGAACTGTGTCAAAGGCTTTTGCAATATCTACCTGCAAGAGTAGAACATCCTGCTGCATGTATTTGGCATATTCAATCCCAATATAAGCATTGGCAATGTTATCTGTGATATGGCGACGTGGAACAAAGCCATATTGGGAGGGATGCAACCCATCATGCAAATAACCTTTAATCCGATCAACCACCATTTTGGCAATGATCTTGTAAATGACTGGCATGAGTGTGATTGGCCTCCAATCACCCAGTGAATCACATAGCTGCTTTTTTGGAATCAGCTTGAGAAGACCTTTTTTTCATGACAAAGCAATCTGCTGATTTTGCCATGCTGTATTTACCATTTGCAACAAGGTGAATTTAAGAAGATTCCAGAATGCAAGAAAAAATTCAACAGTGAGACCATCCCATCCTGAAGATTTCCATCTGTCACAGGATCTCAGTGCATCAGACAATTCCCTTTCAGTGAAGGGATGTTCAAGTTCCAAAGCCTGAGTATCAGTCAGAATTGGATGGACATGCTACAAAAGAAGCTGACGTGCAGACACGACCCGAGGAGAAAGAGTATCCAGATGCCCAAAATAAGTGGAGAAGTGCTGCACACATAAATCAGCAAACTCTGAACGAGATGTTAACTAAGAACCATCAGGCACCCGAATCCGACAGATATTGGCAGCCTGTCTTTTGTAGTGTAAACTCTTAAAAAATTACTTGCAAGAGCAGCCTTTATCCAAAAATGCCCGTTGTCTGGATCGAGTTTCCAATTTAGCAAGCTTTCTACAATCATTAGATTGAAGAGAGAATTGAGCTTGACATAACAGCAAACTCTGACATGTAATTTTGGCATGTGCTACAGTCTCCCTTGTGGCTTGCATATAGGATTTGCCATAATCTCGAATAACTGCTTGCATCCGAGCAACAAAAGCCTGCCAGGCATAATCCAAACCAATGCGTATCTGATGAGAGAGAGGCTGAATAGCATCAAAGACCAAGGCTTTAAAGTCAGCATGCTCCAGATAACTATTATTAATCAGCAAAAGTCTTCGGCAAGGCAAACTGTCAGTGGGAAATTCATGTAAGGAAAGCCTCAACCAAAGAGGAGCATGATCCGAATGTGTGAAAGCATGATCAAGCCAAATCTGACAAGTAAAAGCATCACAATGTTGTGGATCAATCTGATACCATCTGTCCAAGCGTGCCCGATAAGAAGATTGAGCATTATGCTGAAAGGTATAACCCGGAAGCATGGGCTGTAATTCCTTCCAGAGATCAACCAGGCGCAACTGAAGCAAAAAATCAGACCATGCCTGTGTTTCAGAAGCCAACATATGAGTGTGGTCTGAGGTGTTGTCACCCGATTGAGGGGCATTATTAAAGTCACCACAAATGAAGGCATGTTGTCGCCATAGATCAGTATGTATGGCAGCCCAGATCAAAGCTCTATCACGAGAAGACTGGGGACAAACCGATGCAAATTTAAAAATTTCCCCTTGAACAAGGCATTGAACAATAATCCATCTACCATGGCGATCATTGAGAGCCACAACAGGTTGAAGGTCGTGCTTTACCAAAAAAGCCACACCAGAAAAAGAGTGCTCTCCAGCATAAAAGATATCATAACCAGCTAAATGGCCTATTTGACCAGCATACATATGCTGATTATGCTCTTGCAAAAGCAATTATATCAGGCTGCAATTGCCTGATATACATCCAGACCAGTTTCCATTTGCGACCATCACACATTCCCTGTACATTGAGAGTAACACACTACATATGATCAAGCATATTTGCAATTATGAGACAGGTATGTACAGCAACTTACGGGCTGTCTACGTCTGCATTTCCACCTCAATGTCCAAGCCTCTGCCTTGGGATGAAGCATCAACCTGAGGAGAGGACAAAAGTACAACTTCTTCAAGAAACAAGGTCTGATTTTTGCAATCACAGCAGGCCAGGTCAAGCCAACACCAGAGTTTTCAGCAGGTGTTTTCCCATGAGAGGATGCACCACTCCAAGTCCGAGAAGGCAAAGGTCGCCTGGGAAAGATCACTTTGCGAGGAGTTTGCCATCCATCAGTCAAATTCTTTTCCCACCTTCCCCTGAGGTGGAGAGGACAAAGACACAAGAAAAGAAGCATTACCATGTGAGACAGCCGAGGCTTTGCCTTTGTCTTGAACAGAGAAAAATTGTTTGACCCCTTTGTTTTTTACCACAGAAGAGGCTTTGCATTCTTATTCAAAGGCTGAACCATTTCAGCTTGCACTAGCATCCATGGAGCTTGGGAAGGGCACTGTGAAGCCATGTGCCCAAATCGCTTGCATTCAAAGCAAGCACTTGTAAACAGCCCCCACTTGAGCTTATAAAAGGTACTCCCCATGGAAACATTATTCACAGTGACCGAATATGAAGCTGGAGTGGGATGATCTGTATCCCACAAAATGCAGAAGCGATTCGAATTTCCATTGGGTCGTGGACATACCATCTTACCGAGCGAAGCTGCAATTTTAGGTAGAAGAGAAGACAAGCATTGAGAAAAATCCACAACTTCTACCCAAATAGGGCAACGATGCCGAATCAATGCCTGATAATCCCGGGTGGGAGACCAAGGCAAAACATGGACCATCTGTTGACCATAGAAAAGAGGAGAGTGCTCCAACAAAACCTGACGGTGCTCCTCATCAACCATGATGATCTTAAAAAAGCCCCTTGCTGCATAATGAACTTTTTCAACATAAGAACCACCCAAGGTTCGAGTCAACCAATTCCCAACATCTGCAACAGCAAGCATACGTCCTGGGAAGAAAATTATAATGGCATGCTTTGCATACTTCTTAACTGAATTAAATATATCATCCACTTCCACCAATGGTGCGAAGTGGATCTTTCCAACCTTTACGAGTGTCTTCAAACCCTTCATGCATAACCTCATAAACAAGCTGAGCCTCAGCACAATCATAAAGGGAATCATCTAAATCCATCACCTGTTTTTGTTTCTTGTTGGAAACCGACTTATCTTTGTGAAAGGTTTTCTCATAAGAATAATCCGCCATTCAAGTTAAGGAAAAAACTTGGAAGCAGCAACGCTTTATAAGGAGGAAAGCACATCATGTACAAAACTGTACGGTGTTTTCCTAACTGTACAGACGAAATCGTACGGATTTTGGACAATACGAAAAAAAAATTCTGACAGACAAATTGTACGGACTTCCCTGACTGTATGGACAAACTGTACGAAATTTTCTGGCTGTACGGACAAAATCGTACGGATTTTCTGACCGTACGAATTTTTGAAAAAAAAATTTTTGGCAAGCAAACTGGATAAACTTCCGCGACTGTACGGACAGAGCGTATGAGACAGAAAACGGACGACAAAAGGAACCTCAAGGGTGTCAAACTGAGGGAGAAACAAGCAGCTGTAGCGTGGGAGCACGAGGGCTAGCGCACACACACACACACACACACACAAGCGTGCTCACACGCATAGGTTCTTTTAGGTCATTGTAAGACCCTCCAGTTAATCAATGATGCTTTCTTGGTTGCCTGACAACTTGCATTCTTTTTAAACTCAGTTGGACAAGAGTATGTGGTTGTTGCAACCCATTTGGCTTCCATCATTATTATATGCAATACAATGACGAAGAGATGAAGCTATAGTATCACAATTGCGCACTAGCCCCAAGGGAAAGAAGACGACGACAAAAAAGTTGTATGTCATGGCACAAAGTCCACACTCAAAGAGAGAGAGAGAGAGAGAGAGAGAGAGAGAGAGAGAGATGAATCAAAGCATCTATGGTATCCACTAGTACTAAGCGATCAGAAGTCATCAAGAACAAGTATAGCCCGGCCTACATTTAGATGTAAAAAGGCTATCCTGTATTCTTCTCGACTTTGATTGGCTGCACAACTATAAATAACTACAACATTACAAGAAACAGAAATGAAGAAACAACCAGGTGCTCTTCTGTTGAGCAGGTTCTCAAAAACACGGCCTAGCTGGATCAAGACAAGCCACCCCTGTTGTCCTCCCAAGCTCCTTAGTTTAGGATGATGCCATCATCACGGATGCAAACATTTGGCATGGCATATATCCCAAAATGAGCACCAAAAGGAATATGCATGAATCAGGGCTGGCATGTCTCTCGGATCCATTTGGCCCTGTTTGTTGTCAACTGGTACAAAAATTTACACAGAAAGTGTACTGGGGGAGGGCAAGTAGTCTATTTGAAGTAAGAAGATCGCATGTCTAAGGTGGCACATCTCATCACCAAGAAGGGCCAAGTGACATTCCACTCCCATGAAAGAATGCAGTGAACCAGGTGTGTCATGAGAGCATACAGTTCACTTTTCCGATAAAAAGCAGAGGCTGACAACTGCCTAATGATGTCAATAACCGTGCTTGTATGTTCTCTTCTCTAAATCGGACTGCAGTGCAGATATCAAAATAGAACCATCCTCATGAGAAAGTTAAATTCCTGTCCAGTCTTTCATCATAAGCATCACATACAGCCCCATATTTACTGATGCAAGGGCAACGAGAGGGCCTGCAGCTTGCCTTATCCTTCTTGATACAATACCAGTAGTAGATCTCAATGGTCGTGGCAATCCAACAATACCTTCAGATTTGCTCTGTTCAATCCATGCAGGGGCCATTGATGTATTAGCATCAGCAGCAGTCATCCGCTTGACTACAGGATGAGCCAATGCAGTTGTTCTGCAAACAAGGAGAATAACAAGACAAGCCACAATCAACAAAGTGAGCACACGGCGACTATTTGGGGCCCAAAATTGGCAAAGCAATGTTTTCAACTATGTGCTGATCTCAGAGTTCGACAACACTGAACAATATACCGTCTTTGTCTGTCAACATACGCTGAGTGTAGCAAAGGTTATACAACAGGCATCCAAGCTTCCACTACCATGTGGAAAGAATAATTCAAGAGATGAAATCTAACCTGGCAGCAGCTTCATCACCACCAAACTTGTTCTCAGCTTGTACTGCCGCTTTCCTGATCAGATGCATCGAACCTTCTGCATCCCAGACCATTTCATACTCATAATTGGAATCTTCTTTTTCTTTCATGCTGCCACGTTTTCTGCTTATCATATTTGATATGCTCCATGAAAGCTTGTGATACAAATGCTCCCAGTCTATACCTTGAGAGGGCCAGGTTAAGAGAATGACAATGGAAATCACAAATAATATTGCATACCTGCAAAAACAGTCGAGGAGCTCTACTTAGTTCTGTGGAACCATATATGGACAGCATATGAATTATATGCAGCCTCTCACATTGAAACTAGATCTTACCAAATATATATGAAAGTTTGGTAAGGAAGAAAGCACAATCGGGAGGACATAATGCCTTCTTCATTTTTAGAAGGCTGTTGCCTAACTGTCAGCAGCAAGAAAGATGGATAGAGATTGCCGTTCTGCCAACTAAAGCTTCCTACAGTATGCTACAACATATCATAAGACAAAAAACCGTAAGAATTAAGAAACAAGATTTACTTAAATATCAGGACAAAAGAAATTGCAAACAGGAAATACACTAAGATCACACCTCTAAAACGGATACTGCTGATGTCCGATGCTTCACAGTGCATTGATCATGGTCATGTCCTGAAAGGACTAAAACCTGGAGCAAAAAAAGTCTTGCAGTTGTTAGACATTTGAGAAAGAGAGAGAACAAGCTTAGAATGGAAGCTTAGAATGGAGCTCGAATGCACTAACCGGCTTCAGGAGATCTAACAGCCTTACTGTTGTCTCTTCTGAGAGATAGTTCTGGTACCTACATATGCCAATAAAATTAACAAGATAAGGCATTTCATTGGCAGCCTTACCATGAAAGCCAGCTCATCGTGAATAGAGGGGAGACTTGAACCAAAAAGAGACTTGAAGCTTACACTATTTTATGAAATCCTGAACTAGACCACGAAATCCTCTGTTTGCAAAGACCACCAGTAAAAATAGTCAAGTAGATGCCCCTAGTTAGTGCTACTATGTTGCAAAATTAAGCTAAATATACAAAGAAAACTTGAAATTCCAAAATAATGATATTGAAAAGGCAGAGTTACACAGTACATCTACGTCTTTGACCCATAACATGGCAGGGGAAAAAACGAAAGAAAGAATCTTCTAAATAACATCCAACTTTAATTTTCAAATGGTATCCTGATTGCCTCCTATTTACAAAACTCATTGTAGTTCATATTTCCTAGGATAACAAGTGTTTCACAGATTAAGAAGGTAAGTCCAAACAGAAAGGCTAACTTGCTACAAAGTTTACCAGAGAGGAGACCTCCGGGAATGAAAGAAAACCTGTACCTGATTGATCAGTCGTGAAGAACGAAGAATCCCACAAGGAGTGTCATCAGGCCTGTACAGTGGTATATGACTCAACAGCACTTTCGGATGAGTGCTATAGATTTCTATGACACATTCGTACAGTGTTATACACGAAAAGACATACAGAAAGGAAAACAGAATGATGTGGCTTATTTTTAGAATACCCGAGGAAAGATTTTGAATAAAACCCCAGGCGCTGTTGGTCCTCACATGTGTATTATCACCTGTGTAAGAGAAGAAACATGTGTTGAACCTATCAAAAATACAGGAGAGACTTTATGCTTAGGGAGTACTGATTTTAAAAAATGAGAAAGCCCAATCAGCATGGAGATAGGTGCAATTAAACAAGGACATAATGTCTACGGGGATAGAATGATGGAATTTCTGTTTAAAATTCCAAGGATGAGGACATTGCTTCACATTTCAAATCAACAAAGGATAGGTTACTAGACACGAATTTTTTATGTTAGCCGTCAAGAGCCTCCAACTGGCAGGGAAATGAAAGCTGTATCATCAACTGTTATCGTTCCATTTTCCTTGCAGAAATGTAGGTCAGTAGTATGGGAATCCCATCACACAACACGGCACCATGTGAGTTTAGGACTATGTAGTCTATTGTCAGAAAAGGCAGCATAATCCGTCATGTGTCAATCAGGATGCGCCAGGTGCGGGGGTGGGTCCCAACCCCCATGCCCCATAACGACGCAGTGCCTCCCCCTCATCGACAAAGAGCCAGCTGGGATGAGGGGAGGGTTTCTTCCTTCTTTATATCCAAGGTCCACCAATGTTCACAACTGCCTATTGGATTAGTCCCCAGGGTTCTTTACCATGTGTCAATTGCACATGCCAAGGGCCTTCAAGCCTTTCAATTTCCATTAACCACATACATTTTTCTAGGTGCCACGAGGGGGGTTAGGACCAACCACAAGGGCCCCCAAGGTCCCATATTCCAACAACCACCCCCCCCATTGTCCAAGCACCATGAGTTGACAACTAGACCAAGAACGCACCAACCAACGCTGAACATCCACTAAGGAACAGATCAGCCAATCAACACTGACCGTAATCATGTTTCACCAGAGCCATGGCCACCCAGTCAATCATGTACCACACAGGAAAGGTCACACAGTCAACAACATGTGATCATTAATCAGAGTCAGGTCGCCGCCAAATCCACATAATACTCAGCACTGCCGTCAAAGCCTAGACAGGCACTGTAGAAGTATACACAGGCTGCCACTTCCCGCGATTGTGCAGTTGCCTTGCCCTGTCCACAGAGTAGCCAGTTGCTGCCACCTCGGCATACAAACTGCAGTCACGCGCATGGGTCGTCACTTCCCAAGTGCATGCGCAGTTACTCTCTCAACCAGGTCCAACATCAGCCGCCACGAACAAACAGTTAATTGCAGAGTCCTTCACACAGTGCGCTGCCAAAGATCCATGTGAACAAATCTGTCTGCAGGCCCAAAAACCTGGCTCTGACACCATGCCAGAAAAAGCAGCATAATCCACCATGTGTCAATTAATGCTCTGGGTGTGAGGGTTCCAATCCTGCCCCATAGCCATGCAATGCCTTCCCCTCATCCACAAAGAGCTGGCTGGGATGAAGGGGAGGGGTTCTTCCCTTCTTTATATCCAAGGTCCACCAATGTTCACAACTGCCTATGGGATTAGTCCCCAAGGTTCTTTGCCACATGTTGATTGTGTGCGCCCAGGGCCTTCAAGCCTTTCGATTCCCATTAACCATATACATTTTGCTAGGTGCCACGAGGGGGGGTAGGACCACACACAAGGGCTCATAAAGCCCCATATTCCAACATCTATGTTATACAATAGAGAGATGATATCATGGACAGTTTGCCCACGGGGTTCCTAGACATGAGTCAAATCATTGATCACCCAACACAATGGTGTGTTGCCTTCTCTATATCAAAGATAACCGAGCATAGTTACGAGCCTGCAACCAAAAAAGGACCCCACCGATAGGCAATGACAGATATCCTCTTCACGCGTGAACCCACACAAAGTGGACGTCGCACTGCATGGGAGGCTGAGCCCATACGCTAGTTATGCCAAACGTGGAGAAGGCTGATCATAGGACCCCCAACCTCACTCACCTTACGAAGCAATCTCAATGCAACATCATAGACCACCCATGGGTTCATTGTACTAAGCAAGGCAACAAGGCCAACAATAGTAGATTTGCGACCTGCTGAGATTCCCATTGGGACCCCAAGCCGAAGATCACTTATAACTACTAATTAACATGATATCTCAAATTTTTACACATGTCAATGTGTCTGTTTTCGAAATTAGTCAGACTCCATTCAATCCTTAGGGGTGTGCTAGACATCTGGTGTCCTGGTCTTCCTAGTATATACTCAAATCAGTGTCATCTATCGATGTACAAGAACCTAGAACGGTCCCTAGATGGCTGTTGCAAACTCTCTAAGACAGCAGACTTTCAGCCCTTCTCTCCAATAGGACAAGGGATGGCTCAAGAGGGTCAGGGGAAACAATCTTTCTTGACTCAGCTTGGATGCGCTCATTGCATGATACAAATGAACCAGGCAATTTTCAGGATGCTCAAGACAATGACCATTGGTGAAGGCCCAGTTAAAAGGATTCTATCATGAAGAACAATACACGGAAACTGGTGGACTTGCCCATAGGGAAGAAAATTATTGAGACAAATTGGGTGTACGAGATCAAAAGAAGATCTAACAATACCATGACAGGTACAAGGCAAGGTTGGTTGCCAAGGTCTATTCTCAGCTGAAGGGGACAGATTATGATGAAACTTTTGCCCCCATGTCCAAGATGACCACCATCAAGGAGTGTTGTTTTGTTGGCTGCTTATTTTGGTTGGAAAGTTTATCAATTGGATACTAAAATAACCTTTCTCAATGGGGACTTGCAGGACGAAGCGTATGTGAGTCAGCATGTTGGTTTCCAGATGCCTGATCAGGAACATAAAGTATGTAGACTCCATAAGGAACTTTATGGGCTGAAACACGGCCCACTGACTTGGTATGAGGAAACTCATACATTTTTTACCAATCAGGGTCTACAGATAGTCCAACTAAGAGTACCCTTTATGTCAAGGGCAAAAAGGAATTGTTGATGCCATCCTATATGTGGATGATACGCTGCTCACAGGCACAAATGAAGAGAAAATTGCAGAATTCAAGAACTGATTTTGACATGTCTAATCTGGGGCTTGGGGCTTTTACACTATTGGGCATTGAATTTATGCAAATAGATGAAGGCGTTATGCTCAAACAGTCAAAAAACATTCAAGGACTGTTACAAAGGTTCAATTTTCAGGACTGCAAGCCAATTTCAACTCCCATGGAGCTAAGGTTGAGGCTCTCCATGCAGGATGCAAGTGAGCCTTTTGATGTTGTTGTATCCAGCCAGGCTGCAGGATGCCTTATTTATCTCTGCAATACCCGTCCGGATATTTAGTTCAGTGTATCCCAGTTGAGCAGGTATATGCATGTCCCAAAGAGACAGCATTGGTGTGCTGTGAAGCATGTTTTCAAATATTTGCAGGGTACTCATTCTCTTGGCCTGATCTAGACTAGCTCCAAGACCTGCCCTAATGCAGAAAATGCAGGCGGCTGATCAAAAACGGGCTGGGAACTGAGGTTCTTTGCGATGAAATCCAAAATCCTCACGATAGAAGTTGTCTTTGATGGATGCTTGGGCAAGCATGGGACGTGCAGGGGAGCAAGGGGAACCTGGTCTATACCAAATATGAGAAGTGGAGATGGACGTGGAGAAATTCCGAATTGAAGTTGCAAGAATAAGCATACAAAGGGGCTGTCAACTTGACAAAACCCTAGGTAAACCCTAGTGTAAGTTAAACTCACTCAACCACTAGATGTGGTAGGGGAAATAACCTCAGAAGGAAAAATTGCCCATAACCCTCCTACTACTTAATACATTGGCCATTGCCTTCAGCATTACAATATTTCCCACAAAGAGTAAGCCTCCTTAAACCTATATGTTAGTTAGTAATATAACATCTTCTAAGGATCTGCATGAATCCATGGCATTAACAAGACAAGGGAATGATTTTCATGCTTAGGTGTGCTTTATGCATTCATCTCAACTTTCAATGTTACCCTTACTTTCTACCTATCATGGACATAGCAATACAACTTGGATAGCCATGTAAGATTAGCTTGATTCACGATGCTGTTTCTGTCAAAATCATCATAACATTCTCTATGCTAAATTTGCATGTCCCTTACATGCTATTGAAACTTTCAAAAAGCCTCTGATATCTAAGATGGCAAGCTCCATCCATGTAAGACCTACCCATTAGTATTTTCATTTACCACCACTTTTACAAGTAGAAAATGTATCTAAACGTCATCAATGCAGAAACCCTGAATTTTGAGACATAATATACTAAGTGAGGAGATGTCATTGGCAGATCACTGTGCATAACTCATAACCAAAGACTGTGGAACAGAAGTAGAGGCTTTGCTTGATTTGACGAACCGAGGTGGTAGGAAACCATTACCATCAAGTGCTTGGGCATCCACAAAGACAAAATTAACAGCACCGATTTTGTGTGCACGCTCTATCTCCCCAAATGCCCTTTTATGGCGTTCAACAATCTGCCACCCAGTAGAATTATTTCCTTTGTTTCAATCATAAATACAAACAAAAAAGCACCACATGCATG
The DNA here is from genome assembly GCF_047967505.1 of Dipteris shenzhenensis. Classification (NCBI taxonomy): domain Eukaryota; kingdom Viridiplantae; phylum Streptophyta; class Polypodiopsida; order Gleicheniales; family Dipteridaceae; genus Dipteris; species Dipteris shenzhenensis. Next base: position 11,661,532 of record NC_141599.1, read on the forward strand.
CTTTAAAACAGGCATTGTACTCCCATAAAAGCACATCTCAGTCAATTGATTAAATACCTCTGGCCTTTCAGATTGAAGCCCTGCATAACCCAAGTCATGATTCCCAGAAAGAAAATGAAAAGGAATCCTTGAGAGCCTGGCTTTTGCACCCCTTTGCGACTGATCAAAGATATGTTGAAATCTAGACAGAGAATCATTATATCTGTCAAAGCCATCATAGAGTCATTTTCTCTGTAGTAGAAGGAACACAATGCATTTACAAAACAAAAAGCAAGGCATGGATTTAAACATTGGAAGGGGAACAAAGAGTTTAACCCGCAACATCCATTGTTATGAAAAATGGTTGGGAACTACCAACTACTTCCCAAGCTTGCTCGTCTGACTAACTGAAGTAAATGCTTAAATGTGAGATAATTGTAACAACCAGGGATGAAAGAGTGGAACCAAAGACAGCTAATCACATACGACACCCCATTGGGTTGTGATAATGAAACATCCCTTCAGATTCTTTTAACTTCTCCAGTTTTAACAATTAAAATAGAATAACAGTGCATGCATAATAAATTCAATTGCATTCTCAGAGGTGGAAGATTGTACTGCCAAGCTTACTGAACATGAGAATAATCCATAAATTGAGAATAGTACACCCCTTCCGACAAGTTGCATAAAATAATCATCAAAATAGCTTTGTTACATGCCCTGCTCCAACATGGCACACAGATGACTCCAAGCTGGCTTCATTGTAAGTGTACTACGCAGGCTGAGGAGCTTCTCTCATGAGACTGAAACACTATCTGAAGACACACTTCCTGTGCTCAAATCCTCATTCTTATCTGGTGAGGGATCTCAACATAGTTGGCTAGACACTGCCCAAGAACTGCTCCAATGTGGGATATATGGCTACGACTAAACTGCCCCAACAGTCTACTCAGGTCATGGCCTTCCCAAGGCCACAGGCTGCTGCATGCTGGGCTTGTCAAAATTGCTGAAGTAAGAACCTGTGCACTGTGGATAATGATAATAACTCTCTCCAATACACAACAGCAAATCTGAACCCACACACTGTAAATGAAACAGAGAAATAGAGCAGCAAAGGTACTTCCAAAATATGCTCAGTTTAGGTCTCCAAAGACTGGCTGAACTGCTTCAGGGTGAAGCCACAAGCATCGAGCAAAAAGCTGGGCAAAATACAGTCAAGGAAGACTGAACAAGACTGAGGTATAGACGCGAAGAGAAGGCACTCTATTCTTCTCCTGCATGCCTTTAGAAAAGGGCTTCAATGGAATGCAAGCAGGTCTGCCGACCTGTTTTCTGACCCTGTTTTTGCTGCTCCAGGCCTATAAATAGGACCATCTATACAACCTGCAAGCAAGCTAGCCAATAATTCTCTCAGTGTTTTGATGAGAATACCAAGACCGCAGGTAAGGTCTCCAGCAGACAGGCGCCTCAAACAGGAGCTTATATAGGCTACAGGACAGATCGGCTGAGCAGAGAGGTGACAGACTTGGTCGGCCCAGTACATACTGTCATCTTGTCTGCAGGGTCGGCCAGATTGGGAGCATCCACCCCTATATGGAGGCCCCATTGTTCAGCTTCTCCAGGCCCTTGTACTTGACACAGTACCTGCTGTACCTGGCAACCAGTCTTGCTGTCCTGTCGACCTGTAACTGCTGTCCTTCTGACCTACCTGATGTACTGTCCTGCTACTGGTACATTTCCTACCCGTACTAGGGCTTGCACTAGCCACCATACATGCCCATCTCCAGGGCCTCTGCCAGCCCTTGATGCTGCAAAAGGAGGTCCTTGAGGGTGCCCTTAAAACTAATCCAACAAGATCTGTGTTCTACCCATGTGGCAGCCAACCTGCTGCCCACATGGCAGCTCCCTTTTTCCCATCCTAGGATGTACATCATACTTCCCCATGTCCTCATCATGTGGGGGCTCACAAGTGGGGAGGTGACCCTAGTACTCCAACATATAATACATTCTCTTATCAGAAAATAGCGTTTCTTCTTGAGTTATTTCCTCCAGCAATTCATCTGAAAAGGCCATGCATGCTATAGTAACACGTTGCTCTTGCTGCACTGGACTGTTGTCCATTGCCTCTAATACATCTGCATATTGCTTCTTTGGCATGATACCTTGCTAGTTGCCTTCTGGCTTTGATCTGCAATCTCTTGCAATAGGATCTCCTTTTGGACAGTTATAGTATACCATCTTTGACTTGTACTGATCATTATGATTGTTGTGCTGTCGGTACTGTTGATTAGGTTTACTTTTGTTACCTTTATACTGATGGCCATGTCCCTTAGGATTTGACTCTTGATTGTGTAAACTATGAAAAAGCTTATCCTTGCTTTTGAACTTTGTCTTAGACATTAAGTCTCTGGGTACATTGCTTCCATCGGGCCCATTTCTTCTGGGTTCTTCTTGGACCAGAAGTGCAGTAACTGCTTTTGACGTAATTTGTTTTCTCCACCAATAACTGCAACCTTGATATCCTCATATAAAGGAGGTTAAATTATAAGAATGTGCTCTTCAAACCTGCATCTTCCAGTGGTGAGCCAATCTGCATGATTGTATCTTTGAGAATACAGATCTGTGTCAAGTGTTCTAAAACAGGTTCACCTTCTTCCATTCTCATGTCGGGACTTCAGGTTCAATATGTTCTCTGTATGGCAAGCAGTACAAGAAACTATTTCCTACCAAAGGAGGAACCAGGTAAACATGGTGCATTATATTTTATATTAAGTTCATAAGGATATTGCAAGATGGATGCTAGACACACCACCATAGGAAGGAAACAACTATTTTGTTACTTGCATTGATGATTACACCAGAAAAGTCCATGCACAAGAAATCTAAGACTTCTGAAATATTCAAGGCCTTGAAGACAATCGTTGAAGCTCAATTACTAAGAAAGAGCATTTCAGAAGTTACAATTGTAGAAAGTACTTGTCACAAGAGTTTGTTGAACTCTGCAAAAGCAATGGCATCCATATTATAGTTAACCGCTCACCCACCTGTGCACTCAAAGGTATGACAAAGAGGAAGTATGGAAGGGAGTCGAGCCAACAGTGAGACATCTCGAACGTTTGGTTCAATAACATATGTTCATTGTAACAACCTCGCCAGGTCTGGTCAACCCTAGACCCTGGTGGGGTATCCACGCCAGCTCCATAACCAGAAACCCTAATCAGAACACAGCCCAAGCTTGCAAGCAACCCATCCAGGTCAAGGCATCCACCCTAGACTCAAACCATAAGGGTTGGCGCTAGCAGCTCACCTCCCAGCCGTAGGCTCATCCGAGCCAACCCCAAGCTAGAGGTCTGAACCACCTGGAGAGAGCCAGCCAGCCTCAAGGTCCAGCCTTGAGTCCCATACCACTTTCCCCTAGCTGCTGCTCTCTGGCCAGCAGGTCCTGGTCACTGAGGAACTCATCCTCAGGACCCCCACAAGTAAGCCCCTAGCCTATACTTATAGGCTAGGTAGCCTGGCTAGGTAGCCTGTACTTACAGGCTAGGTATCCTGCTTTATTGGCTTTAGCCATATTCTTAGCTATAGCCTACTTTCAAGCAAGCATCCCTTGCTTTATGCTCAAACCTCAGCCTAATTTGGCTTACCCTGACTTGGCTAGCACTCCACTGCCAAATATAGCAGGCTAGCTCACTCCTAGTGACCCAAACCTCTCCATCGCTAGCTTAGGTCTATCTCTAGGTTAGTCCCGGATTAGACCCTATCTCTAGGTTAGTCCTAACATCGGATTAGACCTATGCTGACCCCAGATCTAATCCTAGATCCTGCCAACCTAGCCTAGCATTTACCGAACCCTATACATGCGTTACGTCTAGTCATGGATGTAACATTCTCCTTCCCTTAAAATAAGACTTATATTAGTATAAGTCAAGGTAGGAAAACAAACTCAAGCTGCCACTAATTTATAGCCCTCAACTTTCAATCTGAACGTTGTCAGAGACCCACTTGCTCGTCAGTAAGTCTGTGGTCATCGGTGTTACGTCAGCCATGATCCTAGAACCGTGTGGTGTGATTATGGTCAGGTGGGAAACTAGAGGGCTCGACGATGCTTGCATACTATGAGGCCTAAAGGGTTTGGGTCTAGGGTTATGCCTAGGCCTAGACATTAATGAAGAGGTGCCAATGGGCTCTATGAGAGGGCTAGAATGGTAAGGTCCCTTATGGGACACATGGCACCAAGGCATGAGACCACTTGGCAAGCATTGGGTTCAGGGGGGTTTCTAGAGAGAGCCTCATCAAGCAAGAAGGCGGGGAGGTCTTGCGGTAGAGAGAGGACTCTAGAAGCCATGGCTCGGTGGTGAACAGAGAAGAGAGCCCGGTTTAGAAACCATAACAATGGTATCAGAGCGTGGAAGTTCCGTGGGAACTACGAGAGATTAGTTAGCAAATCAATAGCTTTTGTAGAACGGATTGATGAGTGCGGGCTGTCGGGAGGCACGAACTTTGCCAACGTCTGTGCTGTTTGTATATTCCGAAGCTTTGATAGTGCTGACTTCCATGCTGGTGTGAGAATTTAGCACCCACAGAGGCTCGCTTGCTTCTGTCTGATAGTGGCGCAGCAGAAGCGTGGGGAACTTTTTGACAGGGCGAACTTGACGAACGAGCTGTCCAGCAGCTTCAAGGATCGGCACTTAATGTCTGCAACCCTTTCAAAGAAGAGTGCAAGGATAAACACCGCTGCGAGAGGTCCATTCGGAGAACAACAGCCGAACATTGTGATCACTAGCTTGAAGTTCGGACATGCGATCTTCCTTGCTGAGTTCTTGGCAAATCTGCAAGCGTGAAGTAGATTCCGCGGCAAGGTGAGACAACAATCTGTGAGAAGAGTAGCAACGCAAGATGAATGGCCAGTAGATTTTTAATCTCCAACTCTCAAAGGCTTGATAGAGGCTTGAGAGGCTTCCGACTCCCAAGGTGATTGGCGATATCTCTACAGATGTGCGCATCGATCTATATACACAGAGATGCAAAGGAGGCTGGAGCCACGTCATCCCAAGTTTAAAAACCTTTGGGAAAAAAGCCACATCATCACATACATTTCTACCCCTCTGAAATTCTAAGTCCAAAAGCCTTTTCTCTTTTCTTTTCCCCTGCTTACCTCTTTCTCTCCAAGGCACTCCAAATCATTTTAGCCCCTCCAAATTCAAAGACGAGGATTGAAGATCAAGTCAAGAAGTTCAAGAGCAGGATTGAAGAATTATAACTTGCGTGGACAAATCCAAGGCCATCGAACAAATCCCAAGGAAGTAGCAATCATATTTTTCTCTCGATAAAGCTTTTGCTTTATAATTTTTGGAAAAATACGCATTTTTCAAAATGACAACTCTAGAAAGGGATGAAATGGTTAGGGAGAGCGAGGAAAGGGCTAGAAAAGGAAAAGCTATAGCTGGAGAGGAAATACATGAGGAAGTACAAAATGAAACTCAGGAGGATAACGTGGAGATGGAAGACATAGATTACGGTGATTATGGAATTCCGTATACGGTATTCTCTAAACTTGAAACTCAAACACAAAATATGGAAATAAAGTTAGGAACTATAGTACTTTGAAAATCCTAGCTGAAGCCATAACCAAGTTAGCCGATTATCAATCGGTAACTCCTATGGAAAAATCGCCAACTCCTCCTAATCAAGTTGAGAGAGCATGGGAGGCTTGGGACAATTGCACTATGGGTAAAAACACTCTAGTCCAGTATATAGCGAACTATAGGGAGGCAGTTCTTAAGCTGAAAGTAATTGATGAATTCCAGAAGATAAGGGGTTTCGTGAGATGTCTCAAAGACACTTATAAGGTTGAGGTGAAAAGAAATTCTCCCAATACCTTTGAGGAAGCAATTAAGTATGCCCAAATATACGACGATACGACGTGGAAATCCAAAGTTGGAACTCAGTGCAAACAAGCTCCGATGGTTGGTTCGAAACTTCCTCTGGGCAGAATTGGACGGCACGCGGAATACTAGAGCCCGGGTCGCTTGGCAGACGGTGATCGTGTCGCAGGCATTGGGAGGCTTGGGTATCATAGATCCGGAGATGCAAAGCAGAGCCCTTCTGGGCAAGTTGGTTGTTCGCGGCCTCACCCCAGGTGCAGAGCCTTGGAAGCTCCTCTTACAGAGAGGGCTTCTCAGGAACATCCCATGCACCGGAGGACAATGGCAGCCTTCACACAGGTGGATCTTCTCAGAGGCCCCCCTTACAAGGAAGGCTTCCCCCTTGATAAGGAACCTTCACAAGGTCTAGCAAAGACTAGCAGGGGGTCTCATTCGTGCTCCGCCCAGATGCAGAGAGGAGTTTGAGCGTCAGCCCCTTATGTGGCACCCAGAGATCCGAGATGATCAGGAGGGGTGTATGCTCAGACAACAGATGCACATTGGTTGGGCACAGTGGGATAGTGGTCCAACCGGGTCTTTTGGCTGATGAAGGAGATTACCCATGGAGACAGAGGCGAGGCTTGGCGCTATAGCGCATCTGCGAGGGGCATGGCAGCGGATGAGAGAGATTGACCTAGCCATCCCTGATTCCTGGTAGGAGGGACTTCGCGTTTGGACGAACACCATCTGGTTGGGGCAGTTTTCTCGGACTGGTGTCCGTTTGAGGATGATGATGCAACGAGGCAACACGCACCTCGGCTTCTTCCGTGTAGGACCTGAAGGCCTACTTCATCCGCTCACTGAGAGAGACCCTGAGATGGATGGGAGTCTTAATGGGATTCACTGGCAGATAATCAGAGTGGTGGGACATTTGGGAAAGGAGTGGCACATTGACCCTCCCAGTATCTCAGAGCAAGATGTCCCAAGATGGCGCCTCCGGTGGTGGAGGGTAGACCCTTGAGGGAGGCCCAATGGGATCCGGAAGAGTGGTTTTGGCCCTCCACGGACGGCCTTGCCGAGCAGATGGACAAGATGCCCTTCTTTTCCTACACCACACGGATTGGCAAGAGGCTTCAAATGGACTCTTCGAGGTGGACCCTCTCGAGGGAGCGACATTGGGTGACCCAGAGAGTGCCCCAGGATGTCCGTTACAAGTTTTGGACGCGATTATGGTCCAGTTTGCGGCCGAGGAAGATATCCTACTTCTTCTGGCTGGCCGCCCACGGAGGCTTGCCCATTTTGGAGCAGATGCGAGTGGAGGGGGGTTTGATCAGTGCAGTGGGATCTCAGACACACCCCGTCTGGAGATTTCCGTTTGCCTCCACGGGGTTGGATAAGTGGTCCCCGGAGGTGTTCGATGCTATTTTGGGTAACCAGATTACACTCATGATGGACAAGTAAATGGGACCATGGACTAGATCTTTGGTACGCCCATGGCGCAAAGGTGAACTTTCAGTTGAGCTTCACGCGTGAGGAGTTGGTGTGTGGTTTGGCGATATATCAGATTGCCGCTGGAGGCAAAGGTGGAGCATGCACACTTCTGGCCCCTCCAAAAGTGCGCGGAGCTGTTTGGGGTGGAAGCCTCCTTCATGATGAAGTGCGTACGGAAGATCGGTATTGAGCCGGTATCCACCCTAGTACGGCGATGCACAGACACTCACTACTCACTCTCTAAACCCCCGTCAAAATCACACAAGACAGTCTTTTTAGGATAGGCACCCACTCACAAGAGAGCCTTGTTCCCGACTCCCCCTTCCTCATGAGCTGTATACGGGCTCCACGACCATATTCATAGCCAGCCGCAGTACTTGATACAGTGGTAGGGCGGGCAGTGGACATCCTTATGATTCAGGAGCACATGTTTTCAGCCGCAGACATCAGACGACGCCGTCCAGAGGTGTGGTCCCACGCAGTAGGACGGAGCGGAGGAGTCTGTATCTCAGTCTCACAGACTTTGGCTTCAGAGGTCTACGATCAAGGCAAGCTCATTCCAGGACGGGCAGTTTGGATAGGAGTTCGGACGAGTGAGTCCAGGATTGGGATCCTGAATGTGTATGCCCCAGCGTGTAGACAGCACCGCCCGACCTTTTGGAGGAGGCTGTCAGAGTATATTCCGAACGTTGACTCCTGGATTGTTGGAGGTAACTTCAACAACCTGGAGTTTGAGGAAGACAAGCAGGGTGGCGCCTCGTTCTCTGCGATGCCAGCAGTAGAGTGTAGCACCTGGGAGCAGTTCATTTTCATGATCAGTGGTAGAGACCCGTGGAGGGAGCCAAAGTTCAGCAAGACTCCTAGCAGCCTTCTCTTCTCCTTTGGACAAAGGAGACACGATGGATTGCTAGAGAGATTAGACCGCTTCTATGTTGGGGACTGGGCACTACACAGAGGAGGCCGATTTACCGAGATTCTGGCAAGTACCACGATGTCAGACCACTCTCCAGTGGTACTTCACTTGGATCATCCCCGTCGAGGTCTCCCTCAAAAGGGGGTCCGCATTCCAGAGGACCTCTTGCAGGACAAGGAGATCGAACAGGTCATGGCAGGGATTTGGGAGCAGTCAAAGATTGCACCGTGTGAGGGTTGGGCTGCATGGGTGGCCGATGCGATTCAGAGGAGCAGTGAGGAGCTGCAGGTTCACGCCCTTAGGCGGAGGAGGACCCTTCAGGAGCGTGAGCGGGCTTTGAGGAGAGACCTCGCCTCCATTGAGAGGCTCAGGGAGCAGGACCTAACTTCTCAGTGGCTTAGTGAAAAATTTAAGAGCGCTCGTCTTGAGCTTCAGGACACAGAGCTGCAGCGGGCTGAGTTCTCCTATCACTCATCCCGGGCCCATTGGGTGCAGCAAGGGGACAAGATGACAAAGCAGTTCTTTCAGACCACTGGGCCCCGATCGACAGGCACACAGCTACATCGTCTCCGAGACTCGCAAGGTATCATGCACATTGACCCGCAGGAGATTCTTGAGATGACCACCGGATTTTACAGCCAGCTCTTTCAGACGGAGAGGATGACCCCAGCTAGTCTTGTGGCACGAGAGCTAGTTTGGGATCACGTTCCGACAGTAGTCTCGCAGGACTTATGCAGCAGACTTGAGGAACCTTTCACAGATGAAAAGCTCTGGGAAGCCCTCAAGGCTCTCCCGACCCAGAAGTGCCCGGGTGAGGATGGCTTGACTCTGGCCTTCTTTCGAAACTTCTAGGAGATTATCTCCATCCCTTTTTGGTTAGCTTGCCAGGAGATTTTTGACACAGGCCTTCTCCCTCAGTCCATGAGCAGAGGGTGGATTTGTTTGATCCCGAAAGAGGGAGATAGGTCAGATATCCGACAGTGGAGGCCGATCACTCTACTTGATACCGCATACAAGATCCTCGCCAAGGTCTTGAGTTTGCGGTTACGGCCCCATCTTACCGACATCATCCATGACACACAGACTGGGTTTGTCCAGGAGCACAGCATTCTGGACAACATCTTCACGTTCTGGGAGGCAGTGGATTGGTCCAGGGAGGAGTCACAGCCGCTGGCCGTCCTTCTCTTGGACTTCGAGAAGGCCTACGACAGGGTGGAGTGGTCTTTCCTGGAGGGCACTATGAGGAGATTGGGTTTCTCACACAAATGGGTCAAAGGAGTTTCAGCGCTATATGTAGGAAGCTCTAGTCAGATGCTTATCACAGGACACACAGGCGAGGCCTTTCCTCTCTCTCGCTCGGTCCGCCAGGGCTGCCCACTAGCTCCCTTCCTCTTCTTGTTTGTGGCGGAGACTCTAGGCTACTATCTGAGATCACAGGTGGCGGGTCTCACAGGGTTGAGACTCCCAATTAGACAGGAGGAGGAGCTCCTTGACTTGGAGTTTGCAGATGACACAGCCTTGTATGTTGAGGGCACCACAGAGAGTCTAGAGAGAGTCAGAGGCGCCCTGGCTATCTACTGTGAGGCCTCGGGGGCTCGGATCAACTGGACAAAATCCATAAGCTTCTTCACGAGCTTTGAGGAGACACAGGAGATCCGAGAGTGGGGGAGTGACTTTGGCTTCAGATGGATACCGCGGGGCCAGACAACGAGATACCTCGGATGCCAGGTGGGTATTGACATCACAACAGAGCAGCAGATTGCCCCAGTCCTTGAGAGTGTTCGGCACAAGCTTCTATATTGGAGCTCGGCCAAACTCTCCCTAACAGGTCGCGCCTTAGTGGCAAACCAGGTCCTTGCCACGGCCTGGTATATTGCCTCCTGCTAGTGCTTTCACAGAGGATGCATTAGGCAGCTCTGACGGTTGGTACAAAACTTCCTATGGGCAGGTTCAAACGGCACGAGGAACACTAGGGCCCGAATAGGTTGGCAAACAGTGATCATGCCGCAGGCACTGGGCGGCTTGGATATCATTGATCCGGAGATGCAGAGCAGGGCCCTTCTACGCAAGCTGGTGGTTCATGGCCTCACCCCAGGTTCAGAGCCTTGGAAGCTCCTCTTACATCGAGAGCTTCTGAGGAACACTCCATGCACTGGGGGACAGTGGTAGCCTTCACATAGATGGATCTTCTCAGAGGCCCCCCTTATGGAGAAGGGCTCCCCCCTGATAAGGAGTCTTCACAGGGTTTGGCAAAGACTGGCAGGGGGTCTCATCTGTGCTCCACCCAGATGCAGAGAGGAGTTTGAGCACCAGCCCCTTATATGGCACCCAGAGGTCAGAGATCAAGAGGGACGTATGCTCAGACAGCGGACTCACATTGGTTGGGCACAGTGGGATAGTGGTTCAGCAGGGCCTTTTGGTCGTTGGAGCAAACTACCTATGGAGACAGAGGCGAGGCTTAACGCCCTAGCACATCTACGAGAGGCAGGGCAGCTGATGGGCGAGACTGACTTAGCCATTCCTGAGTCCTAGTGGGAAGGACTTCACGTTTGGAGAGACAACAGATGGTTGGGGTAGTTTTTCCGTACTGGTGTTCCCTTGAGGATGTTGATGCAGCGCAACAGCATGCACCCCGGCTTTTTTCGTGTAGGACCTGGAGGTCACTCACTGAGAGTGACCCTGAGATGGATGGGAGCCTTGGGATTCACTGGCAGATGATCAAAGCGGTGGAACGTTTGGGGAAGGAGTGGCACATTGACCCTCCTAGTATCTCAGAGCAGGACGCCTCTAGATGGCGACTTTGGCTGTGGGAGGGTAGACCCCTGAGGGAGGTCCAGTGGGATCCAAGGGAGTGGTTTTGGCCCTCCAGGGGCGGCCTAGCTAAGATGGTGGATGAGGTGCCCTTCTTTTCCTACACCACACGGATTGGCAGGAGGCTTTAGATGGACTCGTCGAGGTGGACCCCCTCGAGAGAGACATTGGGTGACCGAGAGAGTGCCCCGTGATGTGCGCTCTAGGTTTTGGACGCGGTTGTGGTCCAGCTTGCGGCCGAGGAAGATCTCATACTTCTTCTGGCTGGCAGCCCACGGAGGTTTGCCCATCGGCCCGTGGTTGGAGCAGATGCGAGCAGAGGAGCAGTGCCATTGTTGCTTCGATGGTGTCTTGGAGACTATCCCGCATTGCCTATAGAGCTATCATAGTGTAGCAAGGATCTGGATGAGAGCCCTTAGGATCATGACACGTATGCAGAGTCTTCACAGAGACTACACCCGGGGGATGGTGGCTTGGTGGACAAAGGGAGGACACGCGTTTCAGATTGAGAAGATCTCACCAGCCTACCGGATACAGGGTCAGAGCATCTAGAGGATTGCACTCCACGAGGCGGTCCCCCCTGACAACCTAGCTCCTCCTCCTCCTAGGGAGGACAGTGTTTGGGAGGTGGTAGCCAGCATCACAACTTGGAACATTTGGGTGGCTTGTTGCAGTCTTGTGATGGAAGAGCACCCGGTTCCACCCTCAGCTACCTTAGTTGCCATCTAGCAGGATATCATCTACACTCTACGGTCCACCTAGGAGCGTGGGACTCCAAAATCCAGGGCGACTATTGAGAGGCGTGCTCATTTCTACAAGGCTTGGCCTGTAGGTGTTTTCTACACCTTCACTCCGCGAGGGATTCGCTGGCTGTATAGTCCCCCACTTGGTTGTTAGCCCCAGTTCCAGAGATTCCCTAGGCAGTGAGCTGGGTTTCTCTGGAACAGGCCGGTTTCTTTCTTTCAACCTTTTCCGGTTTTTCCCATACTCAACACCTTCGGGGCTGCTGTCTTGTATGAAATCTTTCAAGCATTACTAGAAGGTTCCTTTCTTTGAAAAAAAACAAAAAAAACAAATGCTCCAGTAACTTTCATGACACTTATGAATAGTGTCTTAAGGCCATATTTAGGAAATTTTACTATAGTATTTTTAGATGATATCCTTATATATAGTAAAACCACAAAGAAGCATGCGAAAAGTGTTCCAACTGCTTACAGATAATTCACTCTTTGCTAAAGAATCCACATGTGAATTATTTGCAAAAGAAGTGAAATACTTGACACATATAATATCCCAAGAAGGGGTTCATATGGACCCTGAAAAGGTAAGGGCCATATTGGAATGGCCACATCCTACAGACCTAGAAGAATTACAGATATTCTTAGGTTTGTCTGGATTCTGTAGGAGATTCATCCAAGATTACGCGAAGATTGATGTTCCGATGGCGGACTAGCTTAAGGGGAAGGGAAGCACCTTCATATGGGATGAACCTCAAACGAGAAGTTTTGAAAAATTAAAAGTAGCTATGGCAGCAGCTCCTGTCTTAGAGGTAGTGGATCCCAATGAACCATTCGTGGTTGAGACAGATGCCAATGATTTTGCTGTTGGCACAGTACTTTTACAAAACGATCGACCAGTGGCTTTTGAAAGCAAGAAATTGAACCATGCCCAACGGAATTACTCGGCATATGAGAAGGAACTATATGCTATAGTGTATGCTTTGAAAAAGTGGAGGCACTATTTGTATGATGCCAAATTCAAGATAATCTTTGATCAAGAGAGCATTAAGTGGATTTACAGTCAACCAAAGCTTAAAGGTTGAAAAGCTAGATGGGCTGAATTAATGCAAGAGTTTAATATACAATTGACATATCGGAAGGGGAAATTCAATGTGGTAGCAGACTCTCTTAGCCGAATGCCAATTGTTAATTAATTGAGTTTTACTCAATTTCAAAATGATTTCCTAGAGTCCTTAAAAGGGAAATGTGAGTTTGATCCTCACTTCTCTAAAATATGGAAAGCAATTAGAAACAGGGATCCAACTAATTGAGAGGCTTTCACTGAGGAGTCATATGGAAATGGTGACACACCACAGGTTGGTGATAAAGGACTCAAGTGAAAAAAGTATACTATTGAGGATGGCTACCTGCTCTACAAGGGTAGAGTATGTGTCCCGGATAATAATGACATTAGGCGCCAAATTCTTTTTTAATGTCATGATAGTCCGAGTGCTGGACACCCGAGAATTCAGAAGACGTATGCGCTTCTGAAAAGGCAATTCGTTTGGCCTGGAATAGGTAAGGACGTCCAAGATTATGTATTGAAGTGCCAAAAATGCCACGTCAATAAGGCTGAACGCCTTAAGGTACGAGGTCTCCTACACCCATTGGAGATTCCATCTGGCAAATGGGAAAGCATCTCCATGAATTTTATTGTAGGATTACCTAGGACACAGAGGGGGCACAACTCTGTATGGGTAATTGTTGATCGGTTGACCAAGATGGCTCATTTTACTCCTGTCAATGAAGATGTTAACTAGCTAGGCTATTGGTGGAGCATATTTACAGATTGTATGGGCTACCAGCCACGGTATTGTTAGTGATCGGGATAGCAAATTTAACAGCCATTTTTGAAGGGCTGTGTTTATGAGGTTAGAAACTTCATTGAATATGAGCACTACGGATCATCCACAGAGTGATGGTCAGATAGCATAAGAAGAGCTTAGGATAGAGCACGAAGTTATGCAAACCCCCACCGTAGAAGGTTGGACTTTGAAGTAAATGAGAAATACCTCAAGGTACTTGAATCTTCAAAATCTCTAAAGACAAGTAAATGTTCGAAGTTGTCTCCTAGGTATTGTGGACCATTCACAATACTTAAGAGAATTGGAGAACTTGCTTACAAATTAGCCTTACCTAAGGGATGTAGAGTACATAGAGCACGAAGTTAAGCAAACCCCCACCGTAGAAGGTTGGAGTTTGAAGTAAATGAGAAATACCTCAAGGTACCTGAATCTTCAGAATCTCTGAAGATAGGTAAATGTTCGAAGTTGTCTCCTAGGTATTGTGGACCATTCACAATACTTAAGAGAATTGGAGAACTTGCAAAAAAAAGAAAAAAAAACCTTCCTCCCTCTCCCTCCCCGCCCCCTTCCTTCCTAACTCAGCTCCCCTCACCTCCCCCTCAGCCTACCTCCGTCTCCCCCTTCAGTCTTTCCTCTCCTTCCCTTCCCCTCTCTCCTACCCTCTCTTTCTCCTCCTTCCTGTGCCTGCGTTCAGGGCGTCCTGGGCAGTAGTTTCATGGACGGAACTTTTTCAGTGTTGGAATCGGCCTTTTCATGTCGATTGGCGAATGGATCCCCATTCAGCCAATCTCCGTCCACCTCCACCGGCCGCGAGAACCGTCATTTTTTCAGAAGACGAGTTGCAGCAGCTCAAGAAAGATGTGGAATTAGAGGGCTCCACATCACTTTTCGCCCGCATCTTTGGGTTACACCCTTCCAGATCACAGGCTACAGACTGGATGCTGGTGGCGCTACTAGGAGACCTCGCCCTACAAATTAGCCTTACCTAAGGGATGTAGAGTACATCTAGTTTTTCATGTTAGTAGGCTAAAAAGAAAATTAGGAGATGATGGTAATCTCATTGGAAATGAAGTCCTAGTTGAACTCATTGAACCTGCATCTTTATCACATGAACCAGAAAGAATTTTAGATAGACAAGAAAAAAGAACACTACATACAATATGGCAAGAATGTCTGGTTAAGTGGAAAGATAGACCTGAAGAGAGTTCAACGTGGGAAAGGGTAAGCAATCTCCAGAGGAGGTTTCCAAATTTTATTTTCGAGGACGTGATTAAGGGGAAGGGAATGTTACGCCAGCCATAATCCTCGAACCGTGTGGTGTGATTATGGTCAGGCAGGAAACCAGAGGGCTCGACGATACTTGCATACTATGAGGCCTAGAGGGTTTGGGTCTAGGGTTACGCCTAGGCCTAGACATTAGTGAAGAGGTGCCAATGGGCTCTATGAGAGGGCTAGAATGGTAAGGTCCCTTATGGGACACATGGCACCAAGGCATGAGGCCACTTGGCAAGCATTGGGTTCAGGGGGATTTCTAGAGAGAGCCTCATCAAGCAAGAAGGCGGGGAGGTCTTGCGGTAGAGAGAGGACTCTAGAAGCCATGGTTGGATGGTGAACAGAGAAGAGAGCCTTATTGTTTAGAAACTGTAACAATCTGTCACCCGATTCCCTTAGAGTGACAAACACTAGCCGATTGGGTAGGTTTGGCCACACCCATTCACCAATGGCTGAATGCCTGATACTCCATGGTATCTAGCAACTACCCTGAACTCCTCATGTGATCCTCATCACCAAGAATAAACCTTCATCTACCAAATGTGGGCCCAATGGTAGAGGTCTTGAATTCCCTGCCACTAAGGAATTCTGATGCACCCACAATAGCATCTACAGCATCCCATACTACTGCAGACCACCCATCCGGATGTTAGTATTTGGGTCATCTATGATGTAGACCTTGGTAGGATCCAAGTTCAAGTTAAGGTCTACTAAGATCCAATTTAAGATCTCAGGAAAATCATGTTCCAGATTTTCTCTCCTCTCCCTAGGAATCATGCTGGTAACATATGGAATACTTAGGACTGTGTTTTCCTTTAAACAGAGTTACGGGAAACGGAAACGGAAACGTTTCGGGATTTTTGAGAGGGGGTGAAACGGGGAAACGCCACGTCATCAAGGGGGTTTAGAGTAATGCATACACACATTTAGAGTGCTCTACCTTCAAAAAAAGTGCACAATAAGCTATAGCTCTACCGAGTACCATTAATATTGATTGTAACTTTGAACTTTGAAGATTCAAGTTTCATTGTTCAACCAGTTACCAATCACACAATGCAAATTTCAATTACGCAAGGTGGGGTAATTTATAAATCCTAGAACAAGTTACAAAATGGAAAAATGATTCATGATTCAAGATGATATGATCAAATAATAAGCTCAGCCTCATCCTGAGACTCAACCTCTGCCTCCTCCTCCTCCTCATCATCATTCTCCTCTACTAACAAATCATCATCATCAGGTGAGTGGGCATCATCTGGGCTATGAAATCCAATATATTTGTCATGCGTATACTCGTGCCTCATCTTGTTAAGCAAACGCAAGTTTGCATTAACAAAGACAAGATCATTGGCCCGTTGCGTTCGCAAACGATTTCTCTTCTTTGTGTAGATATGGGCAAAGCTACTCCACAAACGCTCACAAGAAGAGGAGGTGCAAGCTTGGCTTAGAATGCGGATGGCAAGCTTTTGCAACTCGGGGGAATCAGCTCCATAATCCTCCCACCATGTAACAGCCCCAACTCAAAATCTGAAATTCCAAAACTCATAAATTTCAGATTTCTAAGTTTGTATTAAATAACAAATTAGAAGTTCCTAAAATCTGAAAATCAAAATGAGTTAATATTACATATCATGCTGTGCATCTGGCCATTCATATATGCCTTCCTTATTGCGATAATTGGCAAGCTGGTCTTTTATCCTCCGCCGTCCATCAGGAGTTGGCACCATCTTCTGAAGAGTGAGGTTCCAACCACGAACAACCTCTGCATCACTCTGTTGTGCACTTGCCTTGTGTTGAAACTCCGGGTCCAACACAAAGGCAACTGCATGCATGGGAGAGTAATATTGATTCCATCTGCTCACAGCCAACTCTTCCAATTCTCTCAACCTTTGGGGATCCTTTTCTATTTCTCTGATATTCTCAATCATCCGATCCATCCCCTCATACACCTTACCAAGAAAAGGCATATCTCCATCAACTCAGTTAAGCAGCTTCACAATGTTATGCTCTAGCCGAGATAGCATGACCTCGGATAGATCGGTGGGCATTTTCTCTTAAATGACCAACTTTTGTAATAGTTAATGTGCGTAATTGAAATGGTCAAGAGAAGTAACGGCCAAGGTCCTAGGTGAGGGTGAAATGGCATTGACTAGGTAGTTCTGAGTGCTAAGGCCTAGGTGCACCTAAATGTGCAATAATGCCAAGGGGCAAGTGGTCTTAAATGTGCCCAAGAGAGGGGTAAAAAGGTGCACCAAGTGGAGAGGCTATAATGATGACATTTGGCAAGGAGAACTATCTAGGGAAATGAGGGTCTCATGGATAAGTATGAAGAAAAATAACGTAGGAATATATGTATCTGATGATCTGCTATCCATGAGAATTGGCTGGGTGGAACAACCGAATGCCATCACCCGTGATTTGTATCCACGTTGGAATAGAGCTTCGTAAATTAGAGATAGAGTTTGTGATATTTGGTATCAGAGCAGAAGGTAAGGGTAGGGATGTGACCGTCGACTGATTGACGCGGGTCAATACAAGCAGGTTGATGGAAGCCCGTGAGGCGTTGCGTGATGGCCTGGGAGAAGAGATCGACGGTGATGCTGGTGACGCCTAATTGACGGCGTTCTCAACGGTCGATGTAATAGTGGTGGTGAGGTCGTCAAAGTTGACGCTGTTTTCCCAAGCGGAACTTGAGCGCAGGGGACGCAGCGCAGGTGGGCGACCGTGGCTTGTGAAGCATCGAAATTAATGGACGGCTAAACTTGGGGCAACGTAGCGGTTCGGTAGTCAGACGGGTTTTTCTAAAGCGGGATGATAGTCTACGTAACGTGAAGGCGTCACGTCGATCAATAGCCACATATTTGGTCGCATCTTGCTTGCTGTTCTGCAGAAGCACCGCCTTCGAGGCATTCTAAGGCCTCTGCACAGCCTATTTGGAATGGACTTCGAAGGGAAACTGTACGTCTGAGAAAGAGCAGCTGGCATCGTTGCGAAACAACCAAGGAGCCCTTTCTTTTCATGCAGTTTTTTTTGTTTTTCATAGGTCCTGTTATTTCTGTACCGTAGAAAAGAAAAAAAAAAAAAAACCCCAGGAAAGCATAACAGAAGTGAAGGGTGTATATATTGGTTATTTGGGTATTAGAAAAGACTGGAAAAAAAAAAAAAAAAAACCCATCTTCCATTGTGAACCTATGGAGGCAGAAGGGCAGAATTCAAGAGTGAATCCTAGTGAGTCTAGAGTACAGTCTACACAACAGATGTCACATCATGCAGCACCTACATTGATTGGTAGGATTTCGATATTAGAGGATGCTTTACAGCAGATTATGAACCAGCAGCTTCAAGTGAATGCTGGTCAAAATGAGATCAGGGAGATGGTGCAAGCCTTGGCGGCTAGACTGTCTAGAATTGATAAGGGCAAAGCTCCAGCAGAGCCAGAGCCCAGTATACATTCCTTAGAGCGCGCAAGGGTCAAAGTGCCTAATATCGCTAATTATAGACCGGAGAAGTACGCTGGTCGGATGACCGAGCGCAGCTCTGATGTGATCGAGGTTTGGTTACACAAGTGGGAAGAAGCCTTCGCCATTTGTGAAATTAGATCCGATCTAAAGAAGATCCGCGAGGCCACACACCTGTTTATTGAGGCAGCGGACAGATGGTACACTTTCTTCCACCTGATGAAGAATCCCGAGCTTGGGATGCTTATAGAAATCTTCGTCAGAAGAGTCTGTCAGTGGCAGAGTACACTGACAAATTCAGGGAATGGCTGAAATTAAAGACGAGTCCATCTGACTATGCGTATACAGTCAGGATGGCAGATGGAAGTTCAACTGAAGTATGGGACCAAAGCTGAGAAGCTTGATTTTGAAATGACCAAGCTTGCTCATGCAGATATAGCCCTGGGAATGGCGTGGCATTCTAGGAAGAATCCAGCCATTGATTGGAAAAAGCACGTATATCAATTCAAGATGAATGATGTGCTTTATGTCTTGCGAGGTGAAAAAGATATACCTCAGGGACCGTTGGTTTCCGTGATGGAAATCAGAAAGGCTCAAGTAGAGTTTTTATTCCAGAGCGGAAAGTTCAACATAAGATTGAACTGATCCCGGGGGCAGAACCTGTAAATAGACCTCCCTATAGAATGAGTTTTGCTGAGGAGGCGGAGGTGCGTAGACAACTGGAAGAATACCTCAAGTTGGGGCAGATTCAACCAAGTTTCTCACCTTTTGCTTCGCCAGTGATATTAAAGAAGAAAAAGGATGATACGTTTCGCCTCTGTATAGATTACAGAGCATTGAATAATATCACTGTTAAGCACATGTATCCGATGGCTCGGATTGATGATTTGCTAGATGCATTACATGGAGCCGTGATTTTCAGTAAGATAGATCTTAAGTGTGGCTACCATCAAATCCGGATTAGAGCCAAGGATGTGCATAAAACCGCTTTCAGAAGCAGGTTTGGTCATTATGAGTTTTTGGTAATGCCCTTCGGACTTACCAATGCTCCAGCGACCTTCGTCATGCTTATGAACGATTTACTACGTCCGTATATCGGAAAGTTTGTAGTACATTTTATTGACGACATCTTGATATTCAGTAAAAGTGTTACTGAGCATCGTGAACACTTAAGGATAGTGTTCAGTACTTTGAGGAAAGCCAGTCTTTATGTGAATAAGAAGAAAACTATACTGTGTATGGTTAGGCTTGAATATTTAGGGTTCATAATTACTCCACAGGGGGTAGAAATGGATCCGAAGAAAGTGGCTGCAATACTGACTTGGCCAATCCCTCAGAGTCTGACCGCGTTGCGATCATTCTTGGGATTTGTCCAGTTTTATAGAAGGCATATCAAAGGATATTCCGGAATAGTATCGCCATTGACTGATCTGACCTCAGATAAAGTACCTTTTATTTGGGGACAGAATCAACAAGAAAGTTTTCACACCATAAAACAATGCAAGTGGCATTGCGGTAGGAGCAGTTCTCCTTCAAGAGAGAAGGCCAGTAGCCTTTGAAAGCAAGAAGCTTTCTCCCTCTCAAAGGAATTGGCCAACTCATGAATTGGAGTTGTATGATGTTATCCATGCTTTGAAAACATGGAGACATTATTTGTATGGTTCAGAGTTTTATGTGGATGTGGATCATGATACTCTGAAACATTTTTGTAAACAGCCTGACTTGAGGGACCGCCAAGCTAGGTGGGCAGAGCTCATGCAGGAGTTTAATCTAACGATTCGGTACCGAAGAGGAAAAGACAATAAGGTTGCTGATGCGTTGTCTCGCATTATGCACAACCTGAGTTTCACGGTATTAGAGAGTGCTCTAATGACCGAGATAAGAGAAACTCAAAAAGTGGACGAGTTTGTCCAGAGCTTGTGGCCTAAAGCTCATGTGTTAAAACCCGGGGAAAGTGAAAAGGATGACCTGGCATCCAGAAAAGGCCAAACTTATGCAAGATATACCATAAGGGATGGTATGCTAGTTAGAAATGGCAAGGTTGTAGTACCTGGTCAGAATGATCTCAAGCAGAGAGTCATTCGACAATGCCATGATAGCCCGTGTGCGGGACATCCAGGTGTCGAGAAGACATATGATCTCGTGAAGCGAGATTTCTTTTGGCCAAAGATGAAAAAGCATATTCATGAATATGTGACACGGTGTTTCTCGTGTCAAGGCCGAGCGGGTGAAGCCACCCGGACTTTTACAGCCCTTGGAAATACCACTAAGTAAGTGGGAGAGCATTTCCATGGACTTTATTGTAGGGCTACCTGCAACACAAGGAGGGTATAATTCTATCCTTGTGGTGGTTGATCGTCTAACCAAGATGGCTCACTTCATTCCGACTAGAGAGTCTGTTAGTGCCCCGCAAGTGGCGGATTTGTTCATTAGACATATATTTCGTCTGCATGGATTGCCTAGATCCATAGTGTCAGACAGAGATGTTAGATTTACCGGTCATTTTTGGACAGCAGTATTTGAGACACTAAGGACTGAGTTGGGAATGAGTAGTGGGGATCATCCTGAGACGGATGGTCAAACGGAGAGAGTCAACCAGACTTTAGAGGATACGCTGAGAGCATATGTGTCATTGAGGCAACATACATGGGACAAGTGGTTGCCATTGTTGGAGTTTGCCTACAATGATAGGAAACATTCCTCTACCAGGTTCAGTCCGTTTGAACTGAACTATGGTTATAGACCAGCCAATCCAACTATAGTTGGAGTACCTCAGAAAGTGCCTAGTGCCGCGAACTTTGTAGTTCAGATGCGGGAGATGCAAGCACTTGCGAGAGCTAATATCCGCCACGCTATGGATAGAGCCAAGGTGTATGCGGATGAAAATCGGTCTATAAGAGTATTTAAAGAAGGAGAAAAAGTTTTTCTCAGAGTTCCTTCGCACTCGAAGTCGTTGACTTCAAGAGAGTGTGCTAAGTTATCACCTCGATACTGTGGGCCGTGGTTAATTCTAAAGAGAATAGGCAGTGTAGCCTATAAATTGGAATTGCCACAGGGGTGTAAGGTGCACCTGGTTTTTCATGTTTCGCGCTTAAAGAAATTTTTGCATACAGGTGACTCACTAATCGAAGGTGTGATTTTGTTTCAGGAGATAGAGGATATTGCAAGGCGCCAGCCAACAAGAATCCTGGACCGAGGAACAATGCAGATACGAAATCGGAAGATACCCACGGTGTTGGTTGCATGGCATGGTCAGCCTCTATCGGAAGCTACCTGGGAATCCGTATACCAGTTACGGAGAGCGTTCCCAGATTTCATCATCGAGGATGCTGATGCTTGAAGAGGGAAGGAATGTTATGCTCTAGCCGAGATAGCATGACCTCGGATAGATCGGTGGGCATTTTCTCTTAGATGACCAACTTTTGTAATAGTTAATGTGCGTAATTGAAATGGTCAAGAGAAGTAACTGCCAAGGTCCTAGGTGAGGGTGAAATGGCATTGACTAGGTAGTTCTGAGTGCTAAGGCCTAGGTGCACCTAAATGTGCAATAATGCCAAGGGGCAAGTGGTCTTAAATGTGTCCAAGAGAGGGGTAAAAAGGTGCACCAAGTGGAGAGGCTATAATGATGACATTTGGCAAGGAGAACTATCTAGGGAAATGAGGGTCTCATGGATAAGTATGAAGAAAAATAACGTAGGAATATATGTATCTGATGATCTGCTATCCATGAGAATTGGCTGGGTGAAACAACCGAATGCCATCACCCGTGATTTGTATCCACGTTGGAATAGAGCTTCATAAATTAGAGATAGAGTTTGTGATACACAATAGGCACACATAGATCAACAATGTGAGATGCATCAGCCCAAAATTCATCACTACCTATGCACAAGTCATAACAATAAATTCCAAGAGCCTGCCTAGAAGTGGGCCATGCGTCCCACTCTGGGCTTGCCACAACTTGTTTCAGTGCAGGTCTCATTTCAAGGAGCCTGCGAAGCATCAAAAAGTTGTATGCAAATCTTGTCTCTGCATACTTCAAAAGCTCCTTGTTGGCAAATTTATGGTACAAAGCAAGAGAACAATTATGTCGTGTGATGAAGTTAACCACCTCTTTTCCATTGTCAATAACATTCTTGACCCAATCCAATTTGCCAATGTCTTTCAATAAATTATTCAAGCAATGTGCTACACAAGCACTCCACTGGATATGAGGATACTTTTGCTCCAATAATGCACCTGCTGCCTTATTGGTATTTTCCCCATCTGTGCAAAACATTAGACGGCCCCACATATTCCACTGCATCTGCCCACATTTGCATCAATATAGGTGCTGTTTTTTGTTGCACTCCACACTCTATGGAGTGTATGTAGAGTGCAGATCCCCTACAATATGCAAGGATATGCTCTAGTGAGTGACTTCGCACATCACTCCATCCATCTGCAACCAAACTTACCACATACTTCACCCATTTCTCTTTCATAGGTTTAATAGCTTGCTTAACTGCCACCACCTCATCCTCTAGAAGCTTGCCCCTCAAAGCATCAAATGTGGGAGGGGTATATGTGCATCCAAATGTTTTGATTTCTGACACCATCTCTTTGAAGTAGGGTGATCTAGCAACATTGAAGCTAATCCCATTGGAGTAAAAAAATCGGGCCACAGCTGCATCTACTTGTACCTTCCTTTGCGGATGCCATGATGTGTAAAGACTGCCCTGCCTATGTGAAGTAGACCGAGATGTAGCAGGAATATTAGCAGGAGCTCCATGTGCACTCGCAGAAGAAGAAGCCGTAGTAGCAGAGGGAAGAGGACTCCGAAATGCAGTGGCCTGCTGAACACGTGCTGCATGAGCACTTGAAGAAGCTCCTACACCAGTGGAAGCCATTGTCTTTGCCCTTTTTGTAGTGGGCAATACTTCAACCTCTCTTTGCAACCTTCTTTCTCTTGTGGTGAGATTATGGAGCATAGCCCAATCCCCCCATCCTTAATGCCAAGAAGATGACATTTGACCCTATCAGGGTTCCCTCCTCGCTCCAATCCACACCATCTGCATCTAAACTTGCAAGCTCCTCCTTTCTTGGAGTCATACTTGCCTACCAAATCAACTTGGCTCCACCAATAATCCGATTGGGTGAACTCCTCCTCTTGCTGAGGGACAACGCTTTGTGAAGCCATATCCATGAGCAAAAAGAGCACTTGTACAAGCTGCAATAGATCAAATTTCTAAGGGAAAAGCCAAGAATCAATGGTTGCAGCCAAAAAACAGCAAGATGTTTGTGGCAAGAGAAGCATAGAGAAAGGAAATATGCTCACCAAAGCCAGGTGTCCAAAAGAGCAGCCACTCGTAGGGCTGGGACTCGGACTCGGGAGAGAACCAAGCGAGCAAGAAATCCTGGGGGAGAGCAGCAGGCAGAAGAGCAGAAAAATGCGACGAGGCACGTGGCGTTTTTTATGTTTTGCCCTGTTTTTAGGTCACGCCCGAAACGGCGTGTTTCGGGTCTGAAACGACGTTTCAAATGCCGTTTCGGCGTTTCAGATCACCGTTTCAGTCTGCGTTTCGGGTTTCGGGGCCGTTTCGCATTTTGGGGGGTCTGGCACGAGGGAAACACCGTTTCAGGCCTTTGTTGCGCCGTTTCGGCGTTTCAGCGTAACTAAAATTCCTTATGGACAGAGTTTTGAATGTCTGGACATGATACAGCCTAGTGGATACTTCCACCCGCATCTCTCCCTCAAGGCCAAGGTTATGAAACACTGTTCTGGAATGTCTTTTCAAGAGAGCATACCAAGGAGTCAACTTCTTGTTGTGCTTCATAGATAACAATAACTTCTAATATCCAAATCCAAGATATAAAGTTTTAATGTTACTGCATTTTCCATTTTATGCATGAATAGCCAAAATTTCTCCGTGTTCACAGGAAAGTCCAATAGTGCTCCATCCAAGCACAAGATCCACAGGAAATCATATTACCAACTAATAACTATACAATATACCTTGAGAATAGTAGGTTATCCAACCTTATACTGTTCATATGATCTCGCTATTTCCATAGCTTAATCATGATTAATTAAATCAATCATTGTGCCCTTGTTTGTATTCATTGACCTTAGTCAATCCCAAGTCAGACTGCGCATCCCATACTACGCAGCCCCAGCTAATCTGGCTGTCGTTAGGGAGACATAGGTCTAAATAGGCTTAAGGACCTCAGAATGATTTATGATAGGGATACAAGTTGATCTCAATAACAACTTTTACTTTGGATAACATATAAGATTTAAGAACAATGGAAATAGCACAAAAGTTTCCATTCACAAGATAAGCACATCAGAAACTCAATACAAGTAGGACCAAACATGGACAGCAAAAGTAATCATCAATATATATTTGTGGCATATAACGATACAGAATTACAAAAGTAGAGCAAATATATTACGCTCTATTGCACCCTTAACATGTAAAGCAGTGGTTTATAAAACATCAGAATCCAATCCACCTATGGTATACCGAACAAAATGGTGGATGGTTAAACAAGACCTCAAAGAAAACTTTTCCTCATAGAGGATTTAATGGAGGTTTTGGGTTGAATAAAGTGGAGGTGCTTTTAATACGCTTCTAATCAGCTCTTCCATAGATGTATTGACCCCAGTCCGGTTTCCAGTGACGAATCCACTGGTGAATGGATGCTTTCTCGCCCTCCCTGCATCTCTTACAATGCAGAGCTGCTTTCGCTATGGAGCATCCAAAGGGTGGAATCTTGTAGTGGTCCAAAGCTCTCCATAGCACTTCCTCCATGCTTTCCAGATCCCGAACAATTATGTCCGTTTGTAGTGGTGTCAACTCAGACTGAACTTCGTCATAAATCTCCATCAAGCATTGATCAAGAGAGGGCGTTCAATTACTGCCTTCCCTCCATGAAATCACCTTTGCAATAGGTAACCTTACACTGACAGACAAGGGAAATTCAGGCAGTAAACAACTCGCGACTTGTAGAAGACAGTGTGGCTGTGTAAAGTGCACTGCATTAGGAGAAGTCCTCTGTCTTCACACCGGAACAAAACATGAAAGGAATCACCCATCCTCAGCTAGAAGGGAGCAAAAAAACAGGGTGCCCGAAGCTGGTTGAGATGGCAGGAGAAAGATAACTGTAGCCCAAGTGCCATCGCACATAAATAGGGCTCCTCCCTATACGTAAGCTTTTGTTTCTTCAATAGAATGTGCATTGTAGGTCATTGTGTTATGCAATCTCTTCCTGTATATACCTACGTGTGCTCTCCCTCACATCTCCCTATTGCTAATACAGCTCGTTTTGTATACTGAAATGGAGCACCCAGGAGGAATCATTTGCAAGCAATAGATGGACTTCCAAGCTTTCGTTCTGTAAAATTCTTCAAATTTTTGCAATTTTGTATCTGCTAATTCCTCATCAAATTGCAAGGCTGATGTGAATTGCATGTATTTGGGACACAAAATAACAGCCTGCAACAGCAAAAACAACTTTCCGCATATTCTTGAGACAATTTTTACTTTTTGAAGAAAAACAAAATAACATAAAATAAAATTGGGAATTTTCACACGTGAATCTGTACATTTTAGATGAAATCCTAACTGTAGGAAAAATTCATATGGGAGAATTTCATGATTAGTCTTGCTGATATATGGCGAGTTTTAATGCAAAATCTAACGGTTTTTCAGGTTTTACAATTTGGAGCAGTCAATTTTGCATCAAAGGCAGCTTTGGCAATGTAATCAATACTGGGTTCAAGGCTGTTCAAAGAGCTTCCAAAATTTTACAGAAAAAGTATAAAGTAATTTCATGTGTGAAATCCCTCGGCTGGGACAGCATTATTATGCTGAATCCTGTCTGAAATTGTAGATTATGGTGCAAATTGTCCAGAAAATTGGGTTAAAATTAGACATTTATTGCAGATTTCAAAAGAGTGTGCTGCTCTGTTTTGCAGGCTAGAATAGTTTTCTGAACTGTTATGACAGAGATTTGCATATTTGGATGCATAATCCTGCAAAAATTTGGGTAAATTTGTAAAATTTTCAGAAAATCACTGCCATAAATTGGGGATTGACGTGAATTGCACGTAATCTCAGCAAGAGAGGTTTGAAAAGGTCTTGTGCTCATCTTGGCTGCAATTTGTTCAAGCTTTGATCACAAAATGGCATTCATGAATGATCAAATGATCAGAGATGCATACAAGATTAAGGGGTCATTCAACTACGACATCTAGAAGCACAAGGTACAAATCGCCTCTAGAACTTCCCAGAGACAATGTTGAGGACGTAGCAAAGTTGTTGAAGAGACAAGAACTAAGCCAGAAACAAGTGTTGAAGAAATAGCAAATTTGTGAAAAGGCAGAAGAAGGCATTTGCAAAGATCAATTCTCAATAAGAGGGTCTAATTCCTCAATCCAGCCTGCATGGCTGGGCATCCATTCTGCCCATATGGCCATAATACAGTCCTTTGGCAGTCCAATGTGAGCTTCAGACCTCCATGTGGGCTCCATGTATTGCTTATATAGCACATGTGTCAGTCCGCGAATCAGTCCAAAAAAAAAAACTACTGCGTCAAACCCTGATGTACTCATTTGGGGGCTTATATGTAGGACATTGACCCACATATTCTAACAGCAGGATGGCATCCAAAACCCTAAAGTTAAGATTACTGTTCTATGTGCTGGGACTGACCCCGCACTGTAGTTCTAACCTACACTGTACCTTTCCAGTAAAAGTTCTCTTTAGGTCCCCCTCAATAGAAATAAATTGACTACACTTAGAAAGAATCTAAAAGTACCTGGGTACCAAAGGTACCATTTCTACACAAGACCATCTGTACATATATAGAAACTGGCCAGAAAACAAGCAAAAATGAAATAATTCACCTCACTTTCCCTCTTCACATTTTCTCATTTTCTCATTTTCTTTGATGCCTGATCCCCACTAATGCTTCCTTGCCAAGGCTCTTAGTGAAGACATCAGCTATGTTTTCCTTCGTGGATCATAAATCAGACCACCATCTACAATTACATTCTGACATATAACACTAGTGAAATAAACATGTTTCATGTGGTCACGAAAAACAAGGTTCTTCTCAATGGCTATACAACAATAACTGCCCATGTCCTCTGTACGAAAAAAGCTTAAATCAGGTTCCTCAACCACATGCATTCTTTAGCAGCTGCGATTGTGTCTTACACTCCAGTTCACTAGATGAGAGAGGGACACCTGCTTGTTTCTTACTGGGTTGTGAAATACAAGTTGATCAAATGAGAAACAATATCCAGAGCCATGCCGATCAACATCACCAATATATATACCTTCATCAAACTAGAGTATAACCAATCTTACAAATTAAAATTTTTATAAAACAAGCGAAAGAACAATGGAAAGAAGGGAATTTGTAAGCAACTTCAAAACAAAATTATGAGTAAATGAGAAAAAAGCTAAAAATTATAGTAAGCATAGCGACAATTATGTTCTCATCAGTACTCAAGCATAGGCTGCCAACTGGGTTTCGAATGATTCCAGAATCTCTAGGGTAGACCCAGTGCTTTGTAACCCAACCCAAACACCAAAAAACTTTGGTAGCAAAAAGAAAGAAACAAAGAAGAACATAAGAAAAAGAAATGAGAGAGAGAGAGAGAGAGAGAGAGAGAGAGAATTGCATTAGGTTGAATATCCACCACACACACAAAGGAGCAAAGATAAACTAACATACATATAAGAAAACAAGCGAGTACAAGTACCCGTGAGCACTGCCCTTAGAGGGACGAGAAGAGAGAGAGAGAGAGAGAGAGAGAGGGACGAATTGCTTTGGGAAGGGGGACGAGAGAGAAAGAGAGAGAGGGATATCGGCCTAAAATAAATCAAGGGACACTTTTTTTCAAAAGTGTCAGAAGAGCGCTGCCTGCAGGGCAGTGCTAACAAATGAAATACCAATGCAAACACAAGGAAACAACTATTATCATTACCTGCTAATCAAAACCTGTAAAAACATACCACCATTCTTAGCACAATGCGAGTCAAAAGTAAGTGTATTGTTAATGTACCCAATGAAAGGCTACGAGGTAGTGCATAAACTCGCTGAGCAACCCAGCAGAGGTGCCGAAAACCTCTTGGTAAAAATTACAAATTTAATTTATAAATGGAGAAGACTTTAAGATCACAAAGAAGATTATGAATTCCCAGCAACAGTGAAGATTCAACCAAGATTTCATGTGAGAGGATTATGAGAATGATGAATTATTTCCACATGAGGACTTACTTCAGCTTGAGCATGTGTCAATAAATATATCTGCTCAAGCCAAATTGGTTTGATCAAAGAACTACACATTCCAAGTGGAATGTCTACCGTAGGTATTTGATCGAATGGTCTGAAGAGGAGATTCCAACGTTGCTTTTGCAGGCATGGGCCTTCTAAAAGAGGAAGGCATGCTACCCCCAAGCTAGCTAGGTTAGCTTGTATCACACCAGAGCTATCGGCAGGCCAAACATAGGATTAGGTGTCAACCTAAATTAATAGACTCGGTCTCACAGGTTCTAGACATAAGGATAGACATCTAGGGGGAAGCCTGTTAAGGTTTGCTTTAGCTCCAAGCTAATTTATAGCAAGAAAACGATGATATTTAGACAAAGCACAGGGCAATGATCAGTGATCCTGGACGAGAATCTGTGATCTGTCAGGAATCACAACCGTGGTGTGTGTCTTGGTGGTATGGGACACCAAGACCTACTACGTGGTAGCTCTGTCCTTCATGAAAATTTTTATTTCCAGCTCAAGGGAGAGCTTGGATTAGCCCTATGATGGGGCCGTGAGTCAAACCTTACACGATCAGATGTGCTATGTTGTACTTTGAAATTCTTCTCAGAGTAACCAACAAAACTTTTCACTTCTGTCAAAGATCTTGAAACAAAATATATACTTTGCAAGCTAGGCACATGGAGAAGATTTTCACCCCCTAAATGCAAGTTTAATCACCCGGAAGACTATTTACCACAATTCACATGGATTTTGGGTGATCTACAAGATACCAATTAGTAATGAACAGATTCATGAACTGATTTTCAGCAACCATGGTAAATATTTGTGCCATTAAGTCCCTCATTCTGGGCTCAGTTTGCAGCATGCCATGTACTTATACCTGCCTAAGATGCTTTCCTTACAACACTGGTCTAGAAAAGGATTAGATTGGGGATATTAGAAGCAAAGGTCATTCCATCAAAAGATAGAGCCAAGAAGCATAACCACAGTTCGACAAGTTTCATGTTCACTCGTAGCCAGAAACGTTTCATACAGCGATAAATATAAAGAAGAGGAGTGCGAGTGACAGAAGATACCCACTCATTATCAGACAAATATGGTCCCCCATCAAAATAATCACCCAAGAAAACGATTTCATCTGGCTTCAAAGCTAAAATTGTGGTGCGAAAGGAACGCCGCATGAAAATATCAGAGTAAAACTGTGTAGCCTTTAGAGCAAAGGATCCAGGTTTCATACCATGGGTTGTTCTGTCTGTGAGCTGCATAGACACAACAACACAAATGGTAATTATTCTCAGATCTGAACCCAGAGATTGAAAAATCACAGATGACAACCAAAGCTCCACTTACCTTATGTTAGATATCTAACCAACAGACAGGCTGCACACTCATACTGATGAAGACATTTACTGAGTTCCATAGATAAAGAATCAAGATATAAATTATGGAGTTTTTTGAAGTATTGCACACTATTCAAATTCTCCCCACAGATCATCCATAATAGAGAACATATTTTGCATTGAAATGCCAAGATGCCCATGCACATAATGTGTGTACGAAACGGGACAGAGCAGATTTAGAGAAGGGGGACAGAATAGCATAAGTGAGAGGAAGGGGTGAGAGAGAGAGAGAGAGAGAGAGAGAGAGAGAGAGAGTTGTATTAATGTCTTCAGGAGGCCTCATGGGCCTATGAGATAAAAGTACAATCAACAAAATAGCTCGTACAACCCACTGTGGGCTCAAGCAAAGGGCTCACTAAGGCCCTTGCTGAGTGCTAAGCCAAGCTAATAATCTCAAAACCTCAACAGACAGACTAAAGCATGTAGTGCTAATGCTCCAAAAACATATCCAGGGGCCATCCGATGAGACGTGAAGATGTCGCAAATCGGCAGCTGTTGAGCCATCTCTCACTATGGCAGGGGGCATAGAGAGGAAGAGAGAGAGAGAATGGGGTAGAGAAGAAAGAAAGAAGAAATATCTATTAGTGTTAGCTGAAGGCCAAAAAAGCCTATGAGCCCAAAGAAATTGACTCCAATCATGGAGATACAACTCCCATAGGACGAAACTAGGGGTGTCTAGTGTTGGGGAAATCCTTTCATGGGGGTGGTTTAGCACCTTAGAGATTTGGATAACTGGCAAGTGGACATGGCAGCTACTTTATGATTGGTCCATGCAATGGAAAGCATGGATGGTTGGCAGTGATTGGTTGACTAATGCATGCATGGACACTTGGCACAAGGTGATGCAGTTCTTTACGTGTGCATGGTGGATGCGTGGCAGAGGCTTGGCGGAGATTTGGCTTCTACAAAATTCTGGGTGACGACTTGTTTCTTTCTCCTTGTCCATTCCAACTCCATGAGAGTCGTAAGATGATTGCCAGTAGTTTGCAAGTAGAGCAGCTGCCCATACTAGGTCATAGAGCCCTGTAGAGAGTCAAGCATCCTTGTCTATCCTTGTAAAATCTCTGCAACAAACCCGATAGGGGTGCCCAGAGAGTCAAAGTCCTGTTAAGAGTCTTCAGTCAAAATATATGAATTTTTACGTAAGAATTTCGTTGTCTTTAGCTCTCTGTGTTTTTCGCTATGGTAAAATGTGATCTCAAGGTCATTTCATGCAGTTTACAATTCATGTGTAGCCCAAGGACAACGAACCAGTGAAGTTGTCAATGTGGAAGAAAAGGAATGGAAAGGCCATGGGAATTCTTGGAAAGGCTCTTGGTACGGACTTTTTTCATCATATGGACGTCTCGAAGAATGCAGCAAACAATTGGACCATGGTGGAGACGCTCTTCGGACCTAAGATGAAGCACTCGAAGTTGTTTCTGAAGCAAGAAATGTTTGGCTTTCACATGGGAGAGCCCAAGAGTTTGGGAGGGTGTTTGAATTGGTTACAATTGTTATTCCAGCAATTATCTGTGTTGGGATCAAAGGTGAACGACGAAGATTCTAAGGCTTTCCACCTATCAGCTATTTCCCAAAGATTTCCAAACTTAGTTCAAATTTTAGGGGTTAGCTCAGATGAAATGGATTTTTTCGATGTAGTGGCTCTCTTACTTGGTGAGGAAAGGAGGTTGAATTTACAGTCTCCGGTTGGAGAACCAGCATATACAGTGTCTGACAGCAAAGACAAAAAGGACTCGACTCGAGGAAAGGAACCACTGAAATGTTCTTATTGTGGTAAGGAAGGTCATGATGATCGACACTGATACAAGAGACATATGATATGCAATCCAAGCTGAGGGAGAAGGTGTATGCAGCAAAGGAGACCCCCCCACACAAGAGTTTGCTGGCATTACGGCAAAAGAAAGTTCTCCAATAGAGGACGATTGGGCATTTTGATTTGCATTTATTGAGATCTTGTTAGTGGAGTTGTGCCCTGTGTGGGTAACCAAAACTTGACGCCTTGCCCTGCGTGGGTGGCATTTTGTTATCATGCCTTGTGTAGGTGGTAACTTTAGTATTTTTTGTCTTTGTCAGCGTTGTTAGTTGCAGTAGTCTTCGATTATTTTGGCATGTTTTCAACTTAAGTGTTCCAATATGAAATTCCATGCTCCGATTTCGGAGGGTATTGTTAAGGAAATCCTCTCCTGGGGGGTGGTTTAGCACCTTAGAGATTCGGATAATTGGCCAATGGACGTGGCAGCTAGTTCATGTTGGTCCATGCAATGGAAAGCGTGGATGGTTGGTAGAGAGTCGAAGTCATGTTCTCAATCTTCAGTCGAAATATATAAAGTTTTTACATGACAATTTTGTTGTATTTAGCTCTCTATGTTTTTTGCTATAGTCACATGTGATCTCAAGGTCATTTCATGCAGTTTAGAATTCGTGTGTAACCTAGGTTTCATGTAAGTTTCAATTATGGGTTGCATGTGAAGGGCCAGAAGGGGGAAGAAGAGCAAGAGGGAGAGAGTGAGAGAGAGAGAAGACTCCAATGTGCGGGTGTGAAGTGATGAGCCACACCACAAACTCATTAGTTTTATTAGGATTAGGTTTTACCCTATGACTGTCTTAAGACAGTCATAGGTGTCCTATCTTTAATGAAGGGTTGGCAATGTGCCTTTACCCCAACAACCTCCCACCTAAAGGCCAATGTGCCTAAAGGGGAGAAAAGAATAAAAATTACAGCAATATACAGTTACTGTATACAAGACCATATAATAAGAATGGTCTCATCCTACTCCCATGATGTGGCGGCAATGTGCAAACCGCTCTCTGTAGGCAAGCTCTTAGTGAGCAAATCTGCAGGATTATCATCAGTATGCACTTTCACAAGCTCAAGTCGCTTGTCTTCCAGTACCTCCCTGATGAAATGATATTTCACTTCTATGTGCTTGGTCTTCTGATGAAAGACCGGATTCTTTGCCAACATGATAGCACTCTGACTATCACAATGCAAAACTGGCATATCTCCTGTAATGCCCAAATCTCCCACCAGCCGAGTAAGCCATATTGCTTCCTTGCAAGCCTCAGTGGCTGCAACATATTCAGCTTCAGTAGTTGACAGTGCAACGCATTTCTGCAACCGAGACACCCATGATATAGCACCTCCTGCAAATGTGAAAATATAACCGGTAGTAGACTTCCGGTTATCTGCATTCCCTGCATAGTCTGAATCTGTAAAACCATGCACCAATGCATCCTGCCTACCATAGCATATGCACAAGTCTTTGGTACCCTTGAGATACCTCAAGACACCTTTCACTGCTTCCCAGTGCCTCTTGCCTGGATTTGCCATATACCTGCTGATGACTCCCACCGCAAAAGCAATATCCGGACGAGTGGCAACCATGGCATACATCAAAGATCCAACTGCAGATGCATACGGAACCTTGGCCATTTAGTGGCAACCATGGCATACATCAAAGATCCAACTGCAGATGCATACGGAACCTTGGCCATTTCAGCCTTATCAACATCTGATCTGGGGCTGTCCTTACTGCTGAGTTTTAAATGTGGAGGCAACCGGGTACTAATAGACTTCCCCCCCTCCATTTTAAACCTCTGCAGTACTTTGTCAATGTACTCTTTCTGTGACAGAAACAAAAGTCCCTTGGACCTGTCACGAGTAATCCGCATGCCAAGAATATGATTTGCATCACCCAAGTCTTTCATGTCAAAAGACTTATGCAGTTGTTTCTTCAAAGCACTAATCTCATGCTGAGATGTACTGGCAATAAGCATGTCATCCACATATAGAATGAGTAGCATCAAACTGCCATCCTTTGCCCGTTTGGTGTACAAGCAATGATCGGTCTCACACCTATGATACCCTTGGGACTGCATGAAGGCATCAAACTTCTTGTACCATTCTCTTGGCGCCTGCTTGAGTCCATACAAGCTCCTCTTGAGCTTACACACAAGCTGCTCTTTCCCTTTAACAGCATATCCCTCTGGCTGACTCATATAGATTTCATCATGGAGATCTCCGTGAAGAAAAGCTGTCTTCACATCCATCTGACATAAATCCATGTCATCATGAGCAACAAGAGCTAACACTGCTCTCAAAGTAGTCATCTTGACTACAGGGGAAAAGATCTCATCAAAGTCAATGCCCTTCTCCTGCTTAAATCCCTTGGCAACCAATCTGGCCTTATACCTCGGTAAAGCATTTGAATCCACTTTGACTTTGTAAACCCACTTGCATGGCAAAACCTTTCTGCCTGCAGCTAGCTGCACCAAGTCCCATGTATCATTTTGAAGTAGGGAGTCCATTTCTGACTGCATGGCTTTCTCCCACTTCTTTTTCTCTGTTCTTCCCATAGCTTCCTTGAAGCTGGAAGGCTCACCACAATCTGTCAGCATGATAAAATCAGCCACATTATTGGCTCCTGGAACAAACCTGGCAGGAGGCCGTTGTACACGGGAGCTCCTCCTAACAAAATGTTCCGGATTAGGCTGCTGTCCAGCCTGTTCGTCATGCATGACGGGTGGCTGTACCACCATATCTGGCTGTTCTACAGCCCCATCTGCTGGCATATCCAGTGGTGCATCATTGGCAAAATTATCTGGCTGATTTTCAGCCTGTATACCCTCTTGAACAGGGTTATCTGCAGCAGCCTGCTGCTGCATATAAATGGGCATTCTTTGTTGTCCAACATCATCATAAATAACCCTCCTGTATTCCACAGGTTGCACGGGTTCCTTGTGTACACTATCCTCTTTAAAGATGACATCATTGCTGCGTATAATCTTCCGTTTAACGGGATCCCATAACCTGTACCCCATTTCACCTTCGTCACCATAACCCATAAAGATGCATCTGATAGACTTTGGATCCAGTTTGGTGCGCAGTTCTTTGCGTACATAAGCAAAGCACTCGCAGCCAAATACACGTAAGTGCTTGTATGAGGGTGGCTTGCCAGACCACACCTCCTCTGGCACTTTCAACTCCAAAGCCTTGTTTGGCAACCTGTTAATAATGTGAACTGCTGTTTGCACGACTTCTGCCCAAAAGCCATGGGGTAATGCAGCATAAGACAACATACATCGAACCTTCTCCTGAATAGTTCGATTCATACACTCACTTGCACCATTTTGAGATGCATTATGAGGGGCTATGAGTTCCTGTTTGATGCCCTTAGCTTGGCAAAACTGCACAAAAGCATGTGACACATACTCACTCCCATTATCGGATCTGAGGCATTTCAGCCTGCGACCTGTCCGATTCTCAACCTGAGCAACAAACTTCTTGAAAGCATCTAAGGCATCGCCCTTATGCTTCAAGAAATAGACCCACACTTTGCGTGTGGCATCATCAATGAAAGTAATAAAATATTTTGCACCCCCTAGTGATAACTGTGGCATCTCACACAAATCAGTGTGCACTAGATCAAGCGGTGCTCTATTCTGGGGAGTTCTCCTCTTATGAGGAGTCACAGAATGCTTGCCAAATATGCAATGATCACAAGTAGGCAAATCTGAAAAAGAAAGAGACGGCAGATAACCCAAACGTGACAGTTCTTGCATTCCTTTAACAGACATGTGTCCCAACCGGCTATGCCACAATGAAACCTTTGG
Source organism: Dipteris shenzhenensis (assembly GCF_047967505.1). NCBI lineage: Eukaryota > Viridiplantae > Streptophyta > Polypodiopsida > Gleicheniales > Dipteridaceae > Dipteris > Dipteris shenzhenensis. The sequence goes on from NC_141599.1 coordinate 11,697,189, forward strand.
CAGCTCGGTTATGGCAACAACATGATTACCCACACTGGAAACATAAAGAGGGTACAAGGTATCACACTTAAAATCCTCAGCCACTACAGCCTGGCCATCAGTAATCACCCATTTGGAATCCCCAAATGTGGTGTGGTAACCACTGTCATCCAATAAGCCAGTGCTAATCAGATTTTTCTTGATTTGCGGCACATGGCGAACACCATCAAGCATAAATGACCGTCCATCAGGAAATACTATCTGTATACTGCCAATCCCTGCAATCTGACATGCATAGTTGTTCCCAAGATGAACAACTCCATGAGTACCTGTGTAGGAAGTAAATCACTCCCTATGAGGAGTAACATGAAAAGAAGCACCTGAATCCAAGAGCCAGGTGTGCATGTCATGGCCATCAATAACCAAAGCATGTGCTATTACAGCAGAAGAGCATAAAACATCATGTATGTCACTGTCACTGTCCTCTGTTGCAACACTCACTGCATCCAAGTCATCTGCCTTGGCCTTGCCTTTGCCTTTGCTTCCATTGCCTGCATCCTTTGTTTCAGCCTTCTTGGCTTTCTGATCCCGTATGAACTTGAAGCACTTAGACTTCACATGTCCCTTCTTGCCACAATAAAAGCATTCAATATCCTTTTTGCCACGGGACTGACTGCGGGATTTGGACTTACTAGCAGATCTCCCCTTCTGCTGAGTCCTGCCTCTATCCTGTACCTGCAAAGCATTTGAAGACTTGCTGCCCGCATTATTCTTCCTGCTCATCTCCTCCATAAGGAGAGAGCTCTCTACATCAGCATAAATAAGAGTGACATTCGAATTTGACAGGGTGGTCTTGAAAGTGTCCCAACTCTCAGGGAGGGTACACAGCAAGAAAGTAGCCTTGAACTCCTCATCAAGATTCAACTCTTGTGCAATCAGCTGTGTAAAGATGGCATTGAACTCACTCAAGTGTGAGGTCATAGCTGTACCTTCCTTCATGCGAAGATCAACCAGCTTCTTCAACCAATAAACCTTACTGGCTGAGCTCTTTTGGGCATACAATTCTTCTAGCCTTTGCCATAGACCATAAGAGGTCTTTTCAGCCTGAACATTGAACACAAGAGTGTCTGAAATAGTGAGCATGATAGCTGCCCTTGCGGACAAACCAAGCTCTTCCCAGTCATCAGCTGCCATGTCAGATGGCTTGACACCCTTCACCATTATGGGCTTAGCAATCTTCTTTAACAGAAGTACATTGAAGCACTGTTCTGCCCATAATGCATAGTTGTGTGCTCCTTCTAGTTTCTTTATGTTCAGAATTGAAGAATCACTTCCCCCTGATGCCATATCAGATAAGGAAAGTACCTGACTCCCTGGAAGTAAAAAAGGACTGAATAAAAATTCTGATTTCTCAGAAAAAAACCTGCTCTATTCAAGAGCCAGAAGCACTCTCAATGGTGCTGTTTTTTACTGTCAGGAAAATCTGCAGCAAAACAGTAAATGACCCTGCAAATACTGTACCTTCTGACACACTGTACCGTGCTCAAAGAGGCATAAAAACAGTAATTTCAGACTGCTGCAGCTGCTTAACAAGTGCTTAACAGTGCATAATCATCTGACAAAGCACAAACACTGCTGTAAACACTGCTGTACTGACTGTACTGATCACTTCTCCCACCTCAGATGAGGTATTGCACTGAGTTAATATGCATAAACCACTTGGCAAACACCCAAAAAAAATGACACTTCAGCCTGTCACAAAACCTGCAACAGAAAATGGGATAAATCCCAAGCAATCACCCTTTTACCAAGGGGAGAAAATGCATTTGAAGATCTCTGTCGGTAACCCAAGTGCTATCAAACAAAGTCTGGGCAAAAGCCCCTTGATCTGACACCTGAACCAAGTGGAGAACACCTCAACACTGAGGTAGCATGCAATATGAAAATCTCTCTGACAAAATCATCCACCAGTGTAATGCATATACTGCCCTGTGTAGAAATGACATACACAGATCCCAACGTACAAACACTCAATGAGGAACCTTTTGAGCACTGTCAACGATGGACAGTTAGGGACCGAGTAAACTCGATGCGCCCTGGCCAAGCGTGGCTCAACTGAGGTTCTCTGAGTGTTGCACAAGAAATGTGACCTGCAAGAAAATGTCACCTCGACACTGCGGAAATCGAGGCAAATGTGTGCTCTCTGGCACCACACTACCTCAAGGCATACAAAGCATCCACTGTCAGGCAAAAGCCCTATGATCTGCTCACCCGGAAACTGAGATTCAAGCCCAGTAAAAGCATAAAAGTCCTCTGCAAAATCAAGGCATTTCCTTCACGAAAACAGATAACTGTGCAATCAACCACACACTGTGGTTCTCTTCACCTCAAGCATGAGGTGAATGAAAGTACTTGCTGTACTTTCAGGATAACACAGTTTTGTGAACTGAGAAAATGACCCTGAATCAAGAGGAATGAAGAGCAGAGTGCTCTTTCTCCTCTCTTTCTTCCCCAAACAAAAAAATGTACCTGGTGTACTTTCGTACTTGCTGTACTTGTGCAAAAGCAAGATCTAAGGAGAAAAGTATCCTCTGACACAGATCCCAAAAAAAAATGTACCTCCCTGCTGCAAAAATAGGAAGCAGCTCCCTGTACCTGCGCTGTGGAGATCCGTACGGATGTACGGCTCCTGTACGGAATCCGTACAACAGGTACGGATGACCGTACCTGAGCGCGCGCTGCGCGCTCTGGTTCCGCGCAGCCTGGTGCTGTGCACAGGCTGCCCCTGCGCAGACTAGCAACTAGCAGCTGCTATACAAGGCAAAGGCCCGCGCTCAGCTCGATGCCCGCGCCCTAGCCCGTGCCCTGATCCGTGCCCGCGCTCGTGCCGTTGCGACCTGCGCTGCGCGATGCGCTGCCGCCCTGCCTTGCGCGATGCACCGCCGCCCTACCTGCAGATCTGCGAAGCTCGTCCGTACGGATGTACGGACGACGTACGGCGCTGTCACCTACTCTAGGTAGAGGTCGAGGGTGGTTAGGCTAGGGTAGGGAGTGGAGTAGGAGAGGTAGGCTCTGATACCAGTTGAAGGGCCAGAAGGGGGAAGAAGAGCAAGAGGGAGAGAGTGAGAGAGAGAGAAGACTCCAATGTGCGGGTGTGAAGTGATGAGCCACACCACAAACTCATTAGTTTTATTAGGATTAGGTTTTACCCTATGACTGTCTTAAGACAGTCATAGGTGTCCTATCTTTAATGAAGGGTTGGCAATGTGCCTTTACCCCAACAGCATGCATCTATAATCCAACATCTAGCACACCTCCTGAAAACAGCCGATGATGAAACGGGAAAAGAATTAGAAACGGATGAGCAAAAATTGAAGGGAGTTCCAAGGGCTCCAGTCATGTCCTGTCCTGTCCTGTCTTATGTCAGCCACCATGAGTAGTCTAAGCTCAGCATGGGTCTCTCTCAAACTTTTAGAGACCTATCTTCAACGTCCCTGGCTATTGTCTACAATGCCAATAGTGGTCGTCCTAGTTGTCGGTACAAAAGCTTTGTTTACATCAAAACATTCCCCCTGCAAGAAGCCTTGTGCAACAAGGCGAGCTTTGTACCTTTCTAAACTACCATCAACTTTATATTTGGCTTTTCATACCCACTTTGTACCAATTACCTTTCTCTTTGTAGGTCATCTTACAAGTTTCCAAGTAGTAAATGCTATCCATTCAGCCAACACTAGTGTATGGATGTATAAACTGAATAGAGAGTAGGCATGTTCATTATAGAGTATGGACAGAGAATAAAGAATTTTCTCCTTTGTGTAGAGCATCATATAGGATGAATAGGGCTGGAATAGAAGAGTTGGAAAAAGAGATTGATAATCTATAGTTTCTATAGAGCTCTTCATGGCAAAATCACCTATAGCCAAGGTCTACCTAGTTCAATGAAACATTTGGGTGAGAGAATCCTTTTAATACTAACCAGTTTGTTGAGAATATGTTTCAGCTTACTGAGCAGGTTATTATGAAGAGATTTCAGCGGCTTGGTATTCAGAAGAGGATTCTCAGTATGAAGAGATATTGAAGAGGCACTGCAGTGGTAATTCTGCATTTCGAATATTTAGCATCAAGTTGAACCCGAACTTGGAGATGAGATTTAAGTTCCAATTCAGAACAGATCGTGTCCTAAATCTTCATCCCCAAAATTCAGCACTCTCTTAGTCCCAAAATTTGTCATAATGGACTGTTCAATCATATGGCTAAGCTGAGAGACCAGCTTATCAACGGGAGACTCCTCTCTCCCTCTTGCACTTGGATTATAATCCATGTGTACGGGATTTTGAGTTAAAGGCGTAAACTCAGCGCGTTGCTCTGTTGGAAAGGTCACCTCCCCATCTGTGAGCCCCCATATGAGGAGAGCATGGGGGAGACCTAGGCCAGCATGTGCCCAAGAGAAAAGTCAGTCAGGGGCAGCAGACATGGTGCGGGATTGCACAGGTAAGGCGTCTATGTGGAGGGCATATGTGTGCAAATGGACAGCCTCCAACATAGCCTACAGGTGACGCAACCATGGAAGGGAGCAACAGCCCCTGGGTCGGCCATTGGCTGAGGCTGGTGGGTCTGGTTGGAACCAGCAAATCCGGCCTGGAGATGGGCTGGCGAGGGGGGCTGAATCCCTGGAACAAAGGCTGCAAAAGGGCCTAGAGAAGACCCTTATATAGGGCCCTGGTTGGGCTGGTAGGGGCAGCCAACCAGGTCGGTTTTAGGGCAGACAGAAAGTCAGCCATTTAGGGGTCTGCCAGATGGTTTTTGCAGCAGGCCTTGGGGCCTATAAAAGGGCAGGCCCTAGGCCTCACAAATCATTCAACAGCTCAGCCATCAAAGGAGCAGCAGGAGCAGCTACACTCACACCCTCAGGCCTACATCCAGGAGGCAGAGGAGACTAGGAGTTGCTGCAGACAGAGTTCATCTAGGGCTGGACCTTGGTTGTCTTCTAGGGCAGCAAGGTGTTTGGATCTTTGGACGGAAAGTCTACTTATGCTCGAGGTGGAGCACGCGGGCTCGAGTCTAGAGATAGCAAGTAGATAGGAGGAGTACCTTGTGGTAAGATCAGAGGACCACACCATTGGTGGGACTCTCTATCTATCTCTTTTGTATTGTGTCCATAGCTTTGGACAGAAATACATTATTTTGGTGGTTTCTCTATCTGGCTGGTTCATTGTCTATTGATGAGTCTGCACATCTATTCTATGCACATTAAGTTAAGAAATTTGTGATTCCACACCCCACACGCACACTGTGTGAGCTCCTGGGCTATTCTATCAGTCTTCCGCTGTGCGTACCCTCTGTTGGGTAATTTCTAACATGGTATCAGAGCCCAAGTAGGAGGCTCACAGGTGTGGGAGCCTGAAGGCAGGGACCTTGCTGAAGGACGACCCTGATTCAGAAGCTCTTGGGAATCAACTTCCATAACTAGAGGATTGTGCCCTTGCGAGAAGGAGGGTGACTCAGGTTCAATCAAGTGCGTTCAGACTTTTGGTCTACTGAAATTTGAGTTTGGTTGACTTTGCTGTGTGATATAAACAGCAGAGATGTCGACCTCAACAACCTCTTCAGCCCCTGCTCTCCCTTCCTGCTCCCCCAGTTTTCACTCATTCACTATCCCTAACTTTGGAGAGTCTGGGAAATTGGATGGAACCAACTACCCGATTTGGAAAGTGAAGATCCGGAGTCATTTAGTGGCTCGGAAGTTGTGGAAGCTGACCACGGGGGTGGAGGCGAAGCTGGAGGACATGGTGGACAAGCAAGGGGAGATAGTCATGGCAGTAGACAGAGAGGAGCTCGAAGCTTGGGAAGACAAAGATACCCATTCCCTGGCATTAATCATAGGGACTACGGTGGACTCTGTTCTTCCACATATCTAGATGACCGAGACGTCAGTAGAGGCGTGGGTCACTCTGAAGGATCTGTACGAGACAGACAACACCTCCCGGATTTTGCTTCTTCAACATCAACTCTACAATCTTGATATGGAAGAAGGAGATACGGTACATAGCCACTTGACAAAGGTCAAGGTGGTGAGGGATCAGCTGGTAGCAATTGGTCAGAAGACAAACTCATGCCATTTGGCCTTGATGGTACTGAGAAGACTACCTCGGAGTTTCAAGAGCTTTGTTACGACTGTGACAGTAGCACAGAGGACCAAACCTCTAACATTTGAGGAGTTGGGTCCATTACTGCTACAAGAGGAAGCTCGGGAGAAGCTCTACAACAAGGACAAAGACGACAAGGTGATGCTAGCGAAGGATTACGCTGGCAAAGGAAAGGGCAAGCCCAACGGTGGCAAGTCCAAGAAAGACGACTCTGACGACGAAGAGACTTCGAAAAGGAAGCAGAAGAAGAAGTGCTTCTACTATGATACACCAGGACATTTTGCAAAAGACTGTAGAAAGAAAAAGGCGGATTGGAAAAACAAAAAGGAGTTCGACTCAAATTCAGAGGGAGAAACCAAAGTAAATGTGGTAATCAAAGAGTTGTTCCTGGTGACATCACCGTGTGTTACCGAGGTCAAATATGTTGACCAAGAAATCATAGTGAGGATGTCTGACATAGAGATGTGGGTCGACGAGGAGTCAGATGCGTTTGTGCAAGTGAAGGACAGCATGGAGCACTTGGTATCTTCCAGGTGTGTGGCTATCAACACTGACATGAGGGTGGATTCCATGAAGGACCCCGGAGTCTCATGGTCAGATAGATGATGTACTTCAGAAGAGGACAATACAGGATTACACAGGCTCTTGGTGGGTGCCTCGATGAGGTACAGGGTTTGCTTTCAGAGCAAACACACAGGGAGTACAACAGTCTGGTATGTACTTGATATTTTGCATTTGAGCCTTTATAGCATGCTACTTTGCTCTTCATTTGTCTCAGGTGATACGAAGTTGGAAGGACTTGGCCTTCTTCGAAGGCAGAAGGGGAAGTATTGGTGCTTCTTCCAATCTCGGACGCAAATTGCTAGAAGGTGAAAGAGTACTGAAGCCAGAAGAGTACATGCTTGAGAACTTAGCGAGAGTTCATGGTCCAGGTTATCTGGAAATATCCATTAGTTGTAGACCTTGCCAAAGGAAGGACGGGTTAAAACAGATCCTCAGAGCATGGTGCCTGGAAGACTCCAGGTTGTTCACTCATTATGAGGGGGACAACCGGCTGGATTGCTCGAGTTCGAAGACGGGAACGTGACTGAAGCAGGCGGTGCCAGGAGGTGCTACCAGAGATGGACCTGTGTACCAGGATTGTGTGCGGAAGCGGAATCAAACCTGGTGGAGCAAGAGCCACTGGATGAAAAGCCTGGAAAAGATTTCGACATCAACGTCTTTAGAGGACTATGACTCGAGAGTCACTCGAGCATCGTCATCGATGTGTTGGCATTGGGCCGAGATGTGTCGGTGAGCGGGGGTGTTGGAAAGGTCACCTCCCCATCTGTAAGCCCTAGAGCATGGGGGAGGGAGACCTAGGCCAGCATGTGCCTGGTGGTTTCTCTATCTGGCTGGTTCATTGTCTATTGATGAGTCTGCACATCTATTCTATGCACATTAAGTTAAGAAGTTTGTGATTCCACACCCCACACGCACACTGTGTGAGCTCCTGGGCTATTCTATCAGTCTTCCGCTGTGCGTACCCTCTGTTGGGTAATTTCTAACATGCTCTTGGATGGGCTCGTTTCTCCCTTCATTTCTAAAGGAAAACTCCTATCAAGAGGTTCTTGAAGGAGAGATGAAGGTAATTCTATACGTGGGTTATCATACTCAATGTGTGTGTAACTCTCATCTAGACCATCCTCTTTTGGAGGAGGTGATGGTGTTCTCTCCATATCCTCTTCTAAAACTGGAGGAAAAAGGACAAGTTCATTATTAAATCTCCCTTCCCCTTCCATTCTTTCCTTTTAGTAATACAAGAGAGAAAATGACTTGCTGTAAGTTCAAAAAAGGGGTTTATTTTACAGCAAAAATCAAGTGTTGTAGAGTTGGTGGTACTCATCCAACTCTCGCTTCGCTTGTGTCGAAAAACCACTTCAAATGACCTCTTCTTCCTTCTCTTTTAGCCTTTCTTCCTTGTTTTTAGCTGTAAACTGGTACACTCCGTTTGGGCTACTTGTTTTGAGTGGATTGGAGCTCTAGTTACCGTCATAGGGGGTACTTGGTCGGTGGATCACCCCCTTAAAATCTTGTTCTAATCTGACTTTCCGTTGGGGAGAACGGGGGGGTCTCTTTTCCCCACAGTTTAAGGGTTTTAAGGGTCTATTCGCACCTAGGGGAGTCACCTCGTTAGGACACCCCATTCCCCATCCAAAAGCCAGAAATTTCAGAGAAAGCCCTTACCTCAGGACCCCCAAATCTCAGGTTTTTGATTTGCGCTTTGCTCAGAGTTCCAGAACGCCTCTTTGAGAGTCGCAAGGGGAGAAAGACCACTCGAGCCCTACTTCGCGTCCGTGTTGTGCCCCTCTTCTCTCCGCTCATCTCTGGCCATGTAGGTCTCTTCCACACGTGCGCCACTTCTTGCCCTTCTTGCGCCTCTCCCGTACAGACCCTTTTTGTACGTGCATGCTGTACAACTCCCTTGCGTGCACTCTTTTCCTGCGCTGTGCTTGCTGTCCGTACCTCTATCCCGAAAGCTCTTTCTCTTCTCCTACTGTCCCGGTCGTGGATTGTCGCTACTTTGATACCAAATGTGAAGATCCGGACTTCTCAAGAATGCAAATGTATGCAATGCATGCAGAATTTGAATGCCAATTGGCCCTCCGATGGAGGAAGACCACCCTCATGAGTAATTGTGTTACGCTCTAGCCGAGGTAGCATGACCTCGGAAGAATCAGTCGACATTTCCCTTATAGGATCTATCTTTGTAATATATGTGTTTGCGCTTTATGTAAATGATCGGGAGGGATTAATGTCAAGGTCCTAGGTGAGGGCTGATAGCACCAGACTGGATAGATTTGAGACCAAGGGCCTAGTGCAAAGATTGTGCCTAGGGGCAAGGAATTAAATGCATCCCAAGAGAGGGGTGAAATGTTGCATTAGGAAGGCCCTATATGGATGACATGTGGCATCTAGATCTATCTAGGGATTTGGGGTCTGCTAAGGCTAGTGAGAGAAGATAAGGATTGGGACTTTTACGTGATTTCGTTTACAGCTCTCTCTCTCTTGCTTGGAAGTCTTGGCAGAGTTGGCTGGGAGGAAATGAAAGGTACTCCCGTGATATCTGTAGTATAGGAAATCAAGAGTTTGGTGACAAATTGTTTCTCTTTTGGACCTACATGCAAGGTTGGAGAGAGATTGTGGATTCATGCAAGGTGAATAGAGAATGCTACGTGATTCACTACGAAAGGGTGATACCCTTTCATTAATGTCCCTTGAGATCACTCAAGTTATATCTTTCCATTTACACCTACCCTTAACCTATGACCCACGCATCTACCATTCAATGCACCCTTCCCTTCCTATTACCCCACACCACTTAAGATAAAAAGAATTATCGCAAAACCAGCAAGCCGCAACATGGACGAAAATTTCACAAGGTGAAGTTTGCATGTCCGCTAATACAGCAAAAGCATATACCTCGATGAGTCCAGAAACATGTCCAAACGCATCCTCTAGAAACACAATATAGTGCAGTTTCAATCTCATGACAGTCACTCATAAGGTTGAAAACCATAAACTCCATCACGCATAGCAGGAACTAGCTACTATGATAGCCCCACTGAGGTCATGAGCGTCCAACAGTGGGTGTAGACCATAATATAAACATATGCTCTCACACGTATAAATCCACACACCCACACATACATGGGCATCCATTTATACAAAGTCTTTGTATTGAGTTTCTGTCGGCACTCTGGAGGTGAAGGGCAGACTCAGCCATGACGAAGGCTAGCACTAAAGGAGAAGGCTAATCAAAAGGTAGTCCAAAAGCTACCCTCGCTCAACCCTCCTGCTACCCCCCGCTACCCTCGCTCAGCCCCCCCGCTACCCCCCGCTCAGCCCCCCCGCTACCCCCCGCTCAGCCCTCCGCTACCCTCTGCTAACCCCACCCCCCCCCCCGCTCAGCCCTTCGCTACCCCTCCGCCACCCTCGCTCAGCCCCCCCGCTACCCTCTGCTACCCCCCGCTCAGCCCTCTGCTACCCCCTAGCTCAGCCCTCCCCACTACTGCAGCTAGCCGCACCCCCCCCTTCTCGCTCCTCGCTCCCGCTCAACCCGCTCAGCCCCCCGCTCCCCTCAGCCACCCCTCGCTCCCCTCAGCCCGCTCAGCCCCCCGCCCCTCGCTCCTGCTCAGCCCCCCCTTCTCGCTACCCGCACCCCCCCTTCTCGCTCCTCGCTCCCGCTCAGTCCCTCGCTCCCATCAACCACCCCTCGCTCTCCGCTACCCCTTCACTCAGCCACCACCCACCTCCCTCCCTCCCTCCTCGGGGGGGGGGGGGGTTTCGGCTACCCTTATGGAGCAGCAGCAGAGAGCCAATAAGGCTCTCAACATCACAGTACGCGGGATCCCACGCACTGAGGCTACACCGATGGTAGATGCGACTGCGTTCGTGACCGCTACCCTGGGTGTGGCTGAGCACAGGATAGAGAGGGCATGGCGGGTGGGGAGAGATCCCAACTGAGAGCAACCCCTGATCATACGATTTCATGACACTCAAGCACGACTTTCAGCTCTATGACGCAGGTCAGTCCTTCAAGATTAGCCAGCGATCTCTATGGATGAGGACCTCACACCTCTACACGTTGAGGAGAGGCGCTCTTTGCTGGAGCAAGCAGCGGGATCAGGCCCGAAAGGAGGGGAAGTGGGCAGTGGTACGAGAGGGACGATTTCTTACAGGCCCCCGTAGGATACCTGCCCCCTCCCCTACATAGGGAAGCGGGGCCTATGAGACTCAGATATCTGAGACCCTGTCCTGCACCATTTGGAATTGTAATGGTACCTTATGGTCAGAACCAGGGAACTTCTCGAAATCCTATACAGGCCACGACATAGTCTTCTATACAGAGACACATCAGAGTCCAAAGCGCCCTCTCCCAAAAGTCAGCGGATATACATGGGAGTCTGCCTACAGAGATGAGACGAGGGGTACAGGAGGAGTTCGTGTCATGACAAGAGAAATGATTATTTAGTTAATTAATAGTCATTAGAACTTTATTATTGTTAGGCGCCAATTTGATGGTGCGGTTATATGTTTGTATTTATGATCGATCAAGCGGTGTAAATAGTACCGCCAAAACTATGTAACATTGGCCAATGATTAGAAATAAAGATGTGCACACGTGTGTCTAGGTCCTAGGGGCAATAGGAAAGGGAAAGGGTGCATTAGAGTGCAATGAATGGTAGGTGCATGGGTCATAGGCTAAGGGTAGGTGTAAATGGGAAGATGGAACTTGAGTGATCTCAAGGGACATTAATGAAAGGGTATCACCCTTTCATTGTGAATCTCACGTTGCATTCTTTCTACCACGTTGCATTCATCCGTCATCTCTCTCCCACCTTGCATGTAGGTCGAAAAAGAAACAAGTACTCTCACGAGGGCGCTCTTCCCCATTGGAGGGCCAATCGGCATTCAAATTCTGCATGCATTGCATACATTTGCATTTTCGAAAAGTGTGGATCTTCACATTTGGTATCAGAGCGGCGACGATCCACGAGCGGGACGAGAAGAGGGCGACAGCTGCGAACGACGGAAGTCGCAAGAGAGGTTGCGGAAAAGGATCACGACTGACCGATCTCGAGGTTCTGAGACAATGGATTTTTCTGAAAATTCTGGCCTTCAACGGTGAACGGGGTGTCCTCACGGGGTGGATTGCTGCCCCCCCCCCAATGTGAATGTACCCTTAAACCGTGAGAAAAAGGGATCCCCGTTCTACCCAAACGGGAAGTCGGATCGGAATAAGATTTTAAGGGAGTGATCCACCCATCAAGTACCCCCTATAACGGTATCTAGAGCTCCAATCCGCTCAAAACAAGTAGCCCAAACGGAGCGTACCAGTTTACAGCAGAAATACAAGAAGAAAAGCTTGAAAGAGAAGGGAAAGGAGGTCATTTTAAGTGTCTTCTCAACACAAACGAAGCGGGAGTCGGATAAGTACCACCAACTCTACAAAACTTGAAGTTTGCTGTAAAATAAACCTTTTTTTTTTTAAATTACAGCAAGACATGTTCTCTCTTGTATTACTAAAAGGAAAGAATGGAAGGGGAAGGGACATATAACAATGAACTTATTCCTTTTCCTCCATTACCCCAAGGAGAGAGAGAAAGAACACCTTCACCCCCTCTTGAAGAGGATGGATTAGGTGAGAGTTATACACATCTTGAGTATGATAACCCACAAATAGATTTACAGCAGTCTCTCCTTCAAGAACCTCTTGATAGGGAGTTCTCCTTTCGTAATGAAAGAAGAAATGATACCAACCAAGAACAAGGGGCTGAGTTCACGCCTTCAACTCAAAACCCAATACACATGGATTATAATTGAAGTGCAAGAGGAAGAGAGGAGACTCCTGTTGATAAGCTGGTTTTCCAGCTTAGCAATATGATTGAGCAGTCCATTATGACAAGATTAGGGACTAAGAGGACTTTAAACTTCGGGGATGAAGAGTTAAGTAACCCTTCTAAGAGGTCCAAATTCCAACCGCGAGAGAGAATTGAGTTCCCAAATATGATGGGGCAAGGAAGGCTGACAAAATCCTCAATTGGATTCGTCATTTTGAGCTATACTTTGCCCATCAAGACAAGACCGAGCAAGAGAAGCTTGCTCTTGCCACATTGCATCTGCAGAAGGATGCTCTAATGTGGTGGTCCTTGTCACAAACAAGAAAAGAGCCTATTCATGAATGGGCTAAATTCGTGGAGCAACTGAAAGCCACTTTCATGCCACCGAGGCATGAAGAGAACCTAACCTTTCGTTGGGAGAGGTTTAGGCAGTTCGATAATGAGAGTAATGCAGATTTTACAGCCAGATTTTGGAAACTCTCTCTAGAGTTACCCGAAAAAAGTGAGGAAGATAGGAGAAAGAAGTATTTAGCAGCTTTAAGCCCAAAAGTAAGGTACGAGGTTGAAATGTTTAACCCGACCACGCTTAAGGACCTCACTAAGCTGGCTGAAATAGCCGAGAGAAAATTGAATCCTCGTAAACCCTTGAATAAGGAGTATGGGTCATCATCTAAGACTAATAATATACCCACTTTTAGGAAACCATACCGGATTAAGAATAATAAAGGGAAGGGTAAAGCTCTTGTAAGGAATGTGAACAGCAAATCACGTCCTGGATGGGTGCCATTTCCTTCTATGACTGACGAAGAGAAGAGGAAGTTGATTAAGGAAGGAAAATGTTTCGGGTGTAAGAAACATAAGCCAGGGCACGTATGGCATAGGTGTCCCGTTCTCTTGACTAAGATTGCCAAAACGAATTCAGTAAAAGGGAAAGCCAAGGCATCCAAGCAGGAGGGTGAGGCTTCTACCTTGTCACCCTCGAAATCTACTGTGACTATTGAGCCAATAGTGAATGCTGTCCATTCAGCCAATACCTTTGGGCCTCATGATCTTTTTAAAGTGTATGGATTCGTGAATGGACAAAGAATAGTGGTTCTCCTAGATGATGGATGTAATTATGACTTAGTAAGTGATAGATTGGCAAAATTACTCCATCTTAAACCAGAACCTATTAAAAACATGTCGCTTTTAGGAGCTTTTAGGGGACACAATGAAGAAGACACATCCATAGTACGGAATATTCCTTTTCGTATACAAAAATATAGAGATCGAAGGGATTTTCTAGTAGCCCCTTTACAAGACGTTGACATGATTCTAGGTAAACCATGGCGGTATGATTTTAACCCTGCTATTCATCCTCATACTCATCATTGTTGCTTTGTACATAAGGATGAAAACATAAGGATCGTAGGGGATCGGGACGTGTATACAATTCCATTGATTACTCCTACCCAAGCGAAAAGATTGGTAAAAAGAGGGGTAGATTGTAATCTTGTGTGTATACGGGATTCACGAGATCTTCATATCTCAAAAGAAGATCAGAAGAGAAATAAGTTCCTTAGAGCTTATGAGGATCGATTTTCAAGAGATGACTCATTCGAATTGCCTATGGAGAGAGAAGATGATCATGCCATAGACTTAGAGCCAGGAGCTTCTCCTCCATGTAGAGCCCCATATAGGATGAACAAGATTGAAATGGAGGAGGTAGAAAAACAAATTGAAGATCTGTTGCAAAAAGGCCTGATTCGACCAAGCAGTGCTCCATTTGGAGCACCTGTATTATTGGTTAAGAAGAAGGATGAATCATATCGTATGTGTATAGATTACCGTGCTTTGAATAAACTTACGATTAAGAACCGGTATCCGATTCCAAGAGTGGATGATTTATTCGATATGCTTAAAGGTACTAAAGTTTTTAGCAAATTGGATTTGAAATCTGGTTATCATCAACTTCGTATGAAAGCTGGGGATGAACATAAGATTGCTTTTCGCACTCTCACTGGACATTATGAGTTTTTGGTCATGCCTTTTGGCCTAACTAATGCTCCAACCACTTTTAGTAGGCTGATGAGAAGGGTTTTGCGACCCTACTTGGAAAAATTTGTCAGTCTTTTTTTATGACATTTTAGTGTTCAGCCAGAATGAGGAAGAGCATAAGGATCACCTTGCTAAGGTGATGGAGCTCCTAAGGAAGGATCGATTGTTCCTAAATACCAAGAAGAGTGAGTTCTTCAAGACAGAAATAGAGTATTTGGGACACATTGTGTCTGCCGAGGGAATTCGGGTTGACCCTAAAAAGGTCAAGGCCATAATTGAATGGCCAATGCCCAAAAACATACATGAGCTGAGATCCTTCCTAGGGATGTGTAGTTATTATCGCAGATTCATTAAGAATTTTGCACGTCTTGCTTCCCCACTAACAGATTTGTTGAAGAAGCATTCCTTGTATGAGTGGGGAGAGGTTCACCAAGTAGCTTTTGAGGAGCTTAAGAGAACATTGGTGACTGCACCAGTGTTAACACTTCCGGACATGGACAAAGAGTTCTTTGTTGTATGTATGGATGCAAGTGGTACCTCGATTGGGGCAGTGTTGATGCAAGGAGGGCATCCCATAGTCGGGGATTTAGAGGCTTACTCCATCGTGGATGGATACTTATTTTTGGGACGTGCCATATGTGTACCCAAAACATTTCGGTATGTAGTCATGAGTGAGTTACATGCGAGTCCATATTCTGGACATAGAGGCATTAGAGGGACCATTGACAATATTGAGAGATACTTCCATTGGCCTAAACTTCGCAAAGAAGTTTCGACCTTTGTTCAACAATGTGACGTATGTCAGTGCATTAAATCTGACACAAGTAAGACTGCCGGTCTTTTGCAGCCTTTGCCTATTCCTTCGAAAAGGTGGGAACACATTACAATGGATTTTGTCTCTGGTTTCCCCAAGGTTGGTCAGTTTGAGCAGATTTTCACTGTTATGGATAGGCTGAGTAAACAAGCTCATTTTATTCCCTGTAAAAAAGAGTTGTTTGCTCCTGAAACAGAAAGGTTATTCATTAGGGAAATCTTCAGGTTACATGAATTACCAAAATCCATTGTATCCGATAATGATGGCCGTTTCATTAGCAACTTTTGGACAGCCCTGTTAGAGAATCTTGGAACCAAACTGAAATTTACTACAGCCTTCCATCCTCAAGGAGATGGACAAAGTGAGAATGCCAATCAAACCATAATTACTTTACTTTGAGCTTATGTCCATGACCAACCTAGAAGGTGGCCAGAGTTCTTACCCATGTTAGAGTTTTCTTATAATAACACTGTACATACTTCCACCAAGAAAGCCCCATTTGAAATCATCTATGGGCAATGTTTACCCACTCCAATAACACACTTGGGGGAGCGAATTTTTGCTGCTGACCAGTTTGCTGAGGATATGTCACAGGTTATTGAGCAGGTAAAAGAACATATTAAGAAGGCCCAGGTTCAACAATCCAAGGCAGCCAATAAAAAAAGAAAAGAAGTTTATTACAAGGAGGATGATTGGGTTTTCTTGAAGATTGATAAAAGAAGAATCAAGTCAGTGAGAGGAAGTACCAAACATGTCAAGCTAGCACCTAAGTTTTATGGTCCATTTCAGATTTCAGCAGCTTTATATCCAAAAGAAGGATCCAGAGCGTATGAGCTGAAGTTACCAGCCCACTGGCGTATGAAGAACATCTTTCATGTGAGCAATTTGAAGAGATACCATGGCGATACTTCTGCGTTTTTGGATACTCAGCATCAAGAAGAACCTGAACTTGAAGATGGGACTGAAGTTCTTACTCCGGAACAGATCGTGTACCATAAAGAGAAGAGTACTCATGGAAAGAAGAGATATATGTATTTACTGGAGTTTTAAAACCAGCCAGCTAGTGATGCACAATGGATGGAAGAAGAGTTCTTTACAGATTTTCCACAGATACTCGCAGATTACAAAGAGGCGATGCAATGGCAGAAGTAACAAGAGAAAGTGCACGTAAGAGGAAGAGACAAGCAATAATCCAGAAGAGGACTTCTGCTCATTCAAGCAGGAGGGAGTGTCATGACAAGAGAAATGATTATTTAGTTAATTAATAGTCATTAGAACTTTATTATTGTTAGGCGCCAATTTGATGGTGCGGTTATATGTTTGTATTTATGATCGATCAAGCGGTGTAAATAGTACCACCAAAACTATGTAACATTGGCCAATGATTAGTAATAAAGATGTGCACACACGTGTCTAGGTCCTAGGGGCAATAGGAAAGGGAAAGGGTGCATTAGAGTGCATTGAATGGTAGGTGCATGGGTCATAGGCTAAGGGTAGGTGTAAATGGGAAGATGGAACTTGAGTGATCTCAAGGGACATTAATGAAAGGGTATCACCCTTTCAATGTGAATCTCACGTTGCATTCTTTCTACCACATTGCATTCATCCGTCATCTCTCTCCCACCTTGCATGTAGGTCGAAAAAGAAACAAGTACTCTCACGAGGGCGCTCTTCCCCATTGGAGGGCCAATCGGCATTCAAATTCTGCATGCATTGCATACATTTGCATTTTCGAAAAGTGTGGATCTTCACAGTTCGAGGTTCAGGTGGAGTTGCAATCCTTTTCAGATCCACACTTCGGGGGATCATTTTAGTAGAGCAGAGAGATACACATTCCAGATTTCTTTGGATCCGGATACGACACATGGACAGCCAGGATCTGTTTGTCGCAGTTTGCTACTTCCCCCCGAAGACCTCCCACTTTGCCAGAGATATTCGAGGTGATGATGAGACATCCCCATTTGCTGCCCTTTCTCAGTCCATCGTTGACTTTTCTAGCCGCGGAGAAGTCCTTCTAGTGGGGGACTTCAACGCGAGGACAAGGACCCGTCAGATACCACTTCTTGATTTCAGAGATGATTCCACTCTACTGGCAGATGTTGACCTTGAGGAGGCAGGTATGCTACGGGTTTCGGCTGACAGGCGAGGTCCACTCTCATCCTATGGGCAGGCCCTATTAGACCTGGGCAGAATACATGATCTCATTATCTATAATGGTCTTGACAGATGGCCCGCTTCAGGTGGTTTCACATGCTTTCCACATGGGGGGGGCTCCAGTGGTGTTGATTACATCATGGGATCCCCTGTCTTCACATCTCGCATTACTGACTTGTCGCCTACCTCGTTTGGCCTCTACATTGACGAGCTTGAGACAGTGATGCAGACACAAGGGAGTGTAGGTTGCTCTCTTGCGGGCACACTAATCCAGATTTTGCTCTATGCAGATGACGTGGCTCTCTTGTCTTTCTTAGCAGAGGGGCTTCAGATACACCTAGACGCACTACAGTCCTTTCGTGAGTCTCATGATTTGAAGGTCAACCTGGGTAAAACCAAGTCATGATCTTCAATACATCTCGAGCCATCATGCATCAGGAGCAGTTCACATTTGCGGGGTCATCTGTTGAGATAGTTTCATCATACACTTATCTTGGGGTTATCTTCTCCGGACCGAGCTTCACTATGAAACCCGCGATGCAGGCATGCTTGAGTAGAGGGTATGCCTCATTGGCCAGGCTAGAGAGGCAGTGCTTCCGCTCACACTTTCAAGATCCACGCACCAAGGGGTTGCTTTTTGACTCCTTGGCTCGTCCAACGGGGATGTACGACAGTCCTTGTTGGGGGCCAAACATGTCGGATACAGAGTGGGCCTGTGTGGAGCGGCTACAGGTTCTCATGCTATCACGGATGATTCGTGGTAAGTCATCCGTTCCTCACCAGATCATTCAGACTGAGTTTGGGTCACCCCCTTTACAGCTAGATGCTGCATTTCAGGTCATCACATATCTGTGCCGAGTTAGGGAATATGGGGATTATACCTTGGGGCGTAGCAGGCTACCATGGATAGCTTTATCCTCTTCTATGGCACTTGCAGCAGGAGGAGATCAGAGGTACTGGTACGCACGTACAGAGAGATGGTTTGAGCGACTGGGGCTCCACATGACTACCTCCCTTCCAGTATAGCATGGATGCTCCGTTCTCTCCCCTCTTATCACACGAGGTCAACCAGGTTATCCGTGAGGATCTACTACAGCTACACACTTTTCGGACCTGGTTGGAACCGATTGAACTCCCAGTGAAGCTTAGCTTCTACAAAGATCACTTCTTACATATCACGGCGGAGGGTTTCATTGACCCACCAGGATACACACAGATTCACCTACCCCACTCGATGAGGATCTCTCTTGGGCAGTTCCGGGTCTCTTCACACAGACTTCACATCGAGAGCGGCAGAGCAGAGCCACTACCCAGGGAGCGGCGCATATGCACACTATGTGACATACAGGAGGTTGAGACAGAGGAGCATTTCATCTTCAGGTGTCCTGTGTACTATGAGATCCGAGGACGTTTCCACTGCCCCTTCAAAGATAGTTATGGGATTTTAGCCCATTTCCTCTCCTACCCAGACCAGCGGTGTTTGGCAGGTTTCATTCATGAGGCACTTAGACACCGCGAGAGGATACTCCGAGCACGGAGACAGGAGCAGACTTCTTCCTCGGTTGATCCCTCTCAGAGCTCTATCACGGAGGTCTTTCAGCTAGATCACATGGACCCAACGAGACGAGGCCTCGACATGACCGTGACCCAGAGCCCGTGACCCGACAGCTCAGACAGAGGGTCGACACACAGATCACACTTGGAGACATCCCCTCCTTGTTTAGAGTTGGAGCCCGACCGACGGGGGTCACAGTAGCCCTGGTTAGACGCAGAGCTATGACCAGGAGACATGCTAGGACCGCACCTCTGAGTGGCCGACAACACTCTATTGCTGACTTCATGCCTCCACTGCCTCATCCATCCTGATATCTTGCTGTTGCTGGGGATGATGATGATATTGATGATGATGCTGAGATTGATATATAGTCGACCACCGACATGACTATGTTGTACTTAGGACTTAGTATTGCCATTCTGCATTTTTGGCATTTTGCATTTTGCATTAGTATGGACGCTCGTTTAGTAGCTCCACTACCACAGCTCGTTGTATCATGATTTTCACAGTCTCATAGACCCATCGGTCTTCCGAAGACTTTAATAAACTTTCTTTCTTTCTTTCTTTCAACTTCAGCATTGTTGAAAGTCTCCTTCGATGAAGCTTTCAAGGTCCCATTCTTCTCATCATATTGATTCTTTCTACAATCTTTTGCAGCATCACCTTTCTTGTTGCAATAGCAGCAAGACCCTTGAAACTTCTTCTTTGGATTCTTCTTCTATTCATCTGAAGCATTATCATTTTTCACTCAGCATGACTTCCACCATCTCAACCCTTAAGCCGCATCTCCTCCTAAAGTAGTAATGCACAAAATTCTTCAAATGTAAGTGCAGGTGTTTTAACTTGAGTATTTAGTGCAGTAACCAAACCATCAAATGTCTGCAGTAGAATTCGAATGCACCTCCAGACTAGCTCTTCACCAACCTTTGCTATGCCCACAGCATCCATTTGATCACGTAGCCTTTTGATCCTCGTGATGAATGCCACAATAATCTCCCCTTCAGCAAGCTTTTCGCAGCAAGTTGAGTTTTGAAATTTCGAATCCAGGTCTGATTGTGGGTTTCATACTTATTCTTCAATATGTTCCAAGCCTCAGATGCCTTGAACATGTGTTGAATCAATGTCAACACCGAATCAGTTATACTTGTCAGCACTGAATCAGTTACACTTGTCACGATGGCACAAAGTGATTGCGCATTGGTCCATTTCTCTCTTCTCTCTTCTCTAGGCATATGCCCTAGGTCTCCCTCCCCCACACTCTTCTCATTTAGGGGCTTACATACGGGGAGGTGACCTTTCCAACACCCCTTCTCACCGACACATCTGGGCCCAATGCCAACACGTCGGCGATGTTGCCCCAGCAGCTCCCATGACGGAACCATCTGGAACAATTGGGTGTCGATTCCAGTTCCTAGCTTTTCAACCAGTGGCTCCTGCTCCTCCAGGTCCGTTCCTACACCAGCAAGCCATCCTGGTGCACAGGTCCATCCAACGTAGCACCAGATGGGACCACCACCTTCAGTCATGTTTCCGCCTTCGAACTTAAGCAATACATAATGGGACCACCATCTTACAGTTCTCCCCCTCATAATGAGTGAACAACCTAGAGTCTTCCAGGCGTCGTGCTCTCGAGGTCTGTTTCAACCGGTCCTTCCTCTGGCAAGGTCCGCAATAAAATAACCATCTTGAGAAATGAAATCCCAAGAATATCTCCAGATAACCTGGACCATGAACTCTCACTGAGCTCTTAAGCAAGTACTCTTCTGGCTTCAGTACACCTTGTCCATAATCACCTTCCAGCAATCTGCGTTCGACATTTGAAGAAGCACCCAACCTGAGACATATGAAGAGCAGACTCTGTCCACAACATGCTATAAAGGCACAAATTAATGACATCAAGTAACGTACCAGAACATTGTATTGCCTGTGTGCTTGCTCTGAAAGCAAACCATGCACCTCATGGAGGCACATATCAATAACCTGCATAATCCTATAGTGCCCCCTTCTGAGTTACAGCAACCGTCTGAACCTGAAACCCTAGGGCACTCCATGGAATCCACCCTCATGTTAGTATCAACAAAACGCAGCATCTCGAAGAGTCCAAGCACATGGAGATGTCACCAAGAATAATTCATCGATTACCACATTAGCTTTGGCTTTTGTATCACCATCCAAAACTGAGTCAGACTCCTCCTTCTTGTTCTTCTGATCCGCCTTCTTCTTTCTACAATCCTTCACAAAATGGCCTGGCTCGTCACAATAGAAGCATTTCTTCTTGTGCTCCCTCTTCTTGGAAGTGTCCTCTTCATCTCCTGAATCATCCTTCTTGTGCTTGCCACCGTTAACTTGCCTTGTCCTTTGCCATCTTTGTCCTTTGCCAACAACGCCTTGTCATTGTTGCCGTTGTTGTAGAGCTTCTCCCTAGCTTCTTCCTAGAGCAGTAATGGACCCAACTTTCATAGGCTTCCATGGAATGAAATGCATTTTCCTTTTGCCACTTTCTTCTGCCCATAGGAAAGCTTTTGAACAGATGTTCCACCTCTAGCCACTAATATTTTTTTAAATTCCATACTGATGCAACATAAGTCTTGGATGCTGTGGGAATGTGTTGAATTATTAGATCCATAATTTCCAACCAATACTGAGGCCGTTCCATGCTCTAAGCTTTGCTTTTATCTTTTCAAGGAACCAATCGAACCGTTGCCTGATGGTTAGGCTCCTCAAAAGTCCGAGGTTTGTTCCTCTGTCCTGCTGTCACAGTCGTAAGAAAGCTCTTGAAACTCCATGGTAGCCTCCTAAGTACCATGAAGGCCAACCATGTCGACGTCTATACCTTCTGACCAACTGATGCTAGTTGATCCCTCACCACCTTGACCTTCGCCAAGAGGTCATGTACCGAATCTCCCTCATCCATATGCATAATGTAGAGTTGATGATGAAGAGTCAAGATCCAGGATGTATTATCTGTCTCATACAGATCCTTCAGAATGGCCCATGTCTCTACTGACGTGTCAATCATCTCGATGTGAGGAATCACAAAGTCCATCGTCGTCCCTATGGTCAATGCCAGGGTGTGGGCATATCTTTTCTCCTATGCTTCAAGTTCCTCTCCATCTACTAGTATAAGTATCCTCCCCTTTTCGTCAATCATATCCTCCGGCTTCGCCTCCACTCCCATTGTCAGCTTCCATAGTTTGTGAGCCACTAAATGACTCCGGATCTTCACCTTCCAGATAGGATAATTGGTTCCATCCAGTTTCCCAAACTCTCCAAAGTTAGGGATGGTGAAAGAAGAAACTTGACTGGAGGAGAAGAAGGGAGAGAAGGGGCTGAAGAGGCTTCTGCTTCTGAAATCGACATCTCTGCTGCTAAACCACACAAAAATTTGAAAAGCAAACTCAACCGTCTATAGATCAAACCTTTGTCCACACCTGACTGAACCTGAGTCACCCTCCTTCTCGCAAGGGCACAGTCCTCCAGTTGTGAAAGTCGATTCCCTAGAGCCTCTAAATTATAGTTGTCCTTCAGCAAGGTAGGGACCTTCAAGCTCCCACACTTGTGAGCCTCCTACTTGGGCTCTGATACCATGTTAGAAATCAACCAACAAAGGGACGCACAGCCGAAGACTGATAGAATAGCCCAGGAGCTCACACAATGTGAGTGTGGTGTGTAGAATCAAAAACTTCTTAACCTTATGTACTTCACATAGATGTGCAGACTAGTAAATAGACAATGATCCAAGCTAGATATAGCAACCACCAAAACAATATATTTCCATCCAAAGCTATGGATACAATACAAAAGATAGATCCAAAGTCCCACCAGATTGGTCCTTTGATATTACCAAAAGGTACTTCTACTATCGGCTGGATATCTCTAGATCATTGAGCCCGCGTGCTCCACCTCGAGCGTACGTAGTCTCTCTGTTCAAAGACCTCAGCTCCTTGCTTCCCTAGAAGACAGCCTAGGCTCCAGCCCTAGTGAGCTCAGTCTGCAGCACCTCTGGGACTCTACCTCCTGGATGTAAGCCTGAGGGTGATAAGGCCAAGGGCCTCCTTTTATAGGGCATTCCTGCCCCTAATCTGGCCAACTCAGCCTCTCCCCCAACCGACCCCACCAGGCCCTAAATCTTGGGCTGTTGGCACACCTTTCGGGGCTGTATGCCAGGCCATATGGCTGACCAGCCTGGCCGACCTGCTCCTTGCGTCCCCACCGACCTGTGGGGCATAAAACCAGGGCCTACTGGCCCATTCTTATATGCAGGGCCCAGCCCTCATAACCGCCCACAAACAGGCCTGGTTGGCTGGTTATAACCAGCCCAACCAACCTGTCCAGTCAGGCTGACATGTGCTGCTGCATGCCCCGCCCTCATTGCGCCACTTGCAGACCCTGTTGCAGGCCGTACACCTGCCCACAGATCCCACCATCTGCTGCACCTTTCTCTCGGGTCCCTGCTGCTGCCCTCTGCTTCGCCCTATGCTCCTGCAGATCCTGCCTAACAGGCTACAGCCAGGTACCCTTGTCCTTTCTTCTCTCTTCTCTCGGCAGATGCCATAGGTCTCCCCCCCCACGCTCCTCATTTGGGGGTTTACAGATGGGGAGGTTACCTTTCCAACACTAAGGCCACTCGATATTGAAATACAAAATTTGCAAGTATTATCGGAGTGTGTCCATAGGCTGCTTGAAAAGATGTCATGCTGATAGCAGTGGCAGATACTCTTCCCAAGAAGATAATATGGACTGAATGTAGTTAGGTAACATTTAGTCCAAGACTTGATTGACTCTTTCAATCTGACCATCTGATTCTAGGTGATAAGGTGAACTGAATAGTAATGTTGTGCTCGAAGACTCAAAAAGAGAAATCCAAAAGGGAGTAGTGAACTTTTCTGAGATGATGTTTGTTGGTAAACCATGGAGTTGGCAAATATGTTGTATGAATAACCATGCGATCTAGAAAGGTGTTGCTAGGATTTTCAATACCTTTCATACATCACCTTTCTATATGACTTGGGGTTCAGTAGCTTGGTTATCTCTTACTGGCGTCTTGGGAGATTCTGGCTAGCATTGCAGCTTGGCATATTTGGAGAGCCAGGTGTATAGAGGCGATGGAGGGTATCCAGGTTCACCCTTCCCAGGCTATGGCCAATATTTGGACCGACACAGTGCACACTCTGATGGCCATATGGACGAGCATGCAGGGATCCTCCAGAGCAGCCACTGCCAGGAGAGTTACTTTTTTCTGAGTTTGGAGAGGATCTCCTTTCTTCTCTGAGTCTCCCTCAGGGTTGAGGTGGCATTTTCAGCCTTTGCCTTGGTTTTTTATTAGCTCCTTTTGAGCTATTTTTTCCTCATGCATAGCATGATGTACTCCCACATTTGAGCTTGCTCTCGCGGTTTTCATTCATACTTAATGGAGTAATTTTCTTGAAAAAAAAAAGTACCATGCGATAACTAGAGCTTGACCACCCTTCTTGCAGGGAATGAAATGTGCCATTTTAGACAACCAACCAACAATTATCATAATACGTGGGTATCTTTGGAGGAACGAGGCAAGGTTGTAATGAAATCTATAGAGATGCTTTCCCATCTTTTTGTTGGAACAGGAAGCGGCCAAAGAAGTCTTGTTGTTAGTCATATGCTTGCTTTCGTTTGTTCACATGATAAGCAAGACATTACCATCTCAATGACAACACTTTTCATCTAAGGCTAGTAATAAGTTGCACTAAGTAACCTATATGTTTTGTTAATGTTGGATGTGCTGCATGGGAACTACATGATGGTCTTTGAACAAAAGAAGACGTACATCCTCATCATGGGAAACACATTCGATCTCGGTCATATAGAAGGTCATTTGTGCATACTATTATAGGATCAAGTGGAGTGCCAATAGGGGCACAAGGACCAAACATTCCATTTGACACATCCAATCAAGGTTTATTGACACTAATAAAGTTTAATGCACAACAGATGGCCAAGTTGTAATCTTTGGAAGGTGTGATGGAAGAACTGACAACAGAAAGAACAGTCAAGAAATCCACACAGGAAGGCCATGAAAATTCAAGAAATATGCTCATTCAAGGTTTACAATAGTCTAATTAGAAAATCATAGACTATTGGATGAAAAAAGAGAAATGGTTGATAGAAGCTGAAATATTGAGAAGGAAAACCCAAACTAAAGTGCAAGAAGCACAATTAATGGTTCAGCAAACGAAATCCAAAAGTAGGTGGCTAAGGATGGAGCTCAAGGGTACTTCCACATTCTCTCTATGGCATGACAGCTCATATGCTGCCCATATGGCAGCCCCATGCCTATTACTACTCTATGGTCCACCCCCCAGATGCACTCCTCATATGAGGGCTCACAAGTGGGGAGGTGACCAGTCCTATTCCAACAAGCCATTGTTGTCCAAGTATGACATCCTAGCGATGATGTCAAAACTCAACTTGTCTGTGTTAGAAATGACCCAACAGAGGGTACGCACAGCAGAAGACTGATAGAATAGCCCAAGAGCTCACACAATGTGGTGTGGGGTGTGGAATCACAAACTTCTTAACTTATTTGCATAAAATAGATGTGCAGACTCATCAATAGACAATGAACTAGTCAGATAGAGAAACCACCAAAATAGCATATTTCCGTCCAAAGCTATGGACACAATACAAAAGAGAGAGATCCAAAGTCCCACCAATGGTGTGGTCCTCTCATCTTACCACAAGGTACTTCTCCTATCTGCTGGCTATCTCTAGACTCGAGCCCGTGTGCTCCACCTCGAGCGTCTGTAGACTTTTCGTCTAGAATGATCTTCTCAACCTTGCTGCCTTGAGTGTCAGCCTAGGTAGGCAGCCCTCTGTGAGCTAAGTCTGCAGCTCCTAAACCCAGTTCACCTCCTGGTCATAGGCCCAACTGGACCTGCTCTGCTGCTCCTTCCTGCTCCCTGAAGTGCTGCTCTAGAAGATGAGATATGAGGGCACAAAGGCCCTCCTTATATAGGGCACAATGCCCTCCAGAACCAACCGACCAGCCAGCCCTAATTGGGCTGACTGGCTGGTCTGTAGCAGCCCTAACCAACCAACCAGATGGTTGGCTGGTTGGCTGCCTATCCAGCCCTATTTAGGGCCCTTTGCCAGCCCTTTGTTCCATGCAGGGCCCAGCCCCTTTGGACTGCTTACCCCACCACCTGCCAGCCCTGTTTGCAGGCCATAGACCTGCCCAATACCTGCTGCAACAGTGCAACTCCATGCTACTGATCCGCCTCTTGTCCGGACCCTGGCGCACCCTGTACACCTTCCATACACTGCCCTGCAGCAGCCCATACTGATCCGTACAGTTGTGCCACCTGTCCTGGGTCTTCTCTAGATGTGCTGCCCACATGACAGCCATGATGCTATCCATGTGGCAGCCCCTTTCTCTCTTTTTCTGTAAGGTACTGCCCTAGGTCTCCCTCCCCCATGCTCTCCTCATATGGGGCCTTACAGATGGGGAGGTGACCATTCCAACAGTCTGTGTACTGTTGAATACCGAAGGAAAGTTGTTTGACCCGTGTATTGCACAGAACGTAGTGCCATTTGCAAGTTCAATTTGATAATCCATGTGACTAGGACTGGTGGTCAGTTTAAGCGGATGTACCAAGGAACTAGCAAGAAAATTATGTGAGCAGCCTGATCCTTAGGCAAATTAGGTTGCTGCGGCCTGGGTGCAAAATTCAAGGTAGCAAAGGCTCGCAAATTTCAAGGTTTGGACGGTGCTGTGCAGATGCTGTCTGTCAGGGAAACAAAGAAGTACAGTAGGTTGTTTGTGATACAGCAGGCTACAGGTGTGTATGGCCAGGGCAGGGTGCAACAACAGCAATTGGACGCGGCAGATACGGATCTGTACGGCCAAGGCAGGGCCCACCAAATTGGCAAAGGTGATCGCAGGGTGGCTTGCCTTTGGCTGAAGAAATCAGCCAATGGAAAAGCTTCAAATCCACAGCTGAAGAAATCAGCCAATGGATGCTCAAATGGGAAGGGGACAGCGGCCAGGGAGAAAGGGTTGGGGGGGGGGGGGGGGGATGGCATGAAAGAGAGAAAGAAAGAGAGAGAGTTTATTAAAGTCTTCGGAAGACTAGACTGTGAGAAACCTGATAAAAACTAGCTGGAGGGGTGGAGCTACTAAATGAGCATCCACACCCATACAAAAGCCAAAAAAACTGTATCCTACATAGTCATATCCAGGGAAAGTAGTCCTCTACAAAGTCATCCTCATCATCAGCATCATCGGCATCAGAACAGCTGTCATCATAATATATAATACATAATATAAAGTGAGATGTGCTCGTCAGCATGGTCCCTTCCCTCATCAAGGTCAAGGGAATGATATCATGAAATCAGATATAAATGCTGCCGACTCCCTGTGGATGCAATCCTCTGCTGTCTCCTGGTCACAACTCTACGCCTAACAAGGCCAACAGTCAGCCCTGCTGGTCTGCTTCCCAAAATAGTCCCCACCCCATATCCGAAGTAGCAGACAGCATAGATGCAAAAATTTATAGAACTATCCGCCTCATTGCCAAGCTGTATGGCACGATTTCAGAACAAAAATTCAGTAGATGGCCAAGAGTAGTGGCATCAGCTTATCATCATAGGCAGGTTTCAAGCCAAATCACACCACAGTTGACCATTTGGTCACAATAAGAGCAGTGCATGAAGGAGCACCATCATGCAAAAGAGTACATGTAAGTCACTAGACTATATACCTAGATGAATCCAGGAACATCCCCAAACTCATCCTCTAAAAACACAACATAGTGCAGTTTCAATCTCACGAGAGTCACTCATAAGATTGAAAACCATAAACTCCATCACACATAGCAGGGACTAGCTAATATGACATCCCCACTGACATCATCAGCGCCCAACAGTGGGTGTAGACCATAGTATAAAAGTATGCTCTCACACATACAAATCCACACCCCCACACATACTTGAGCATCCATTTATACAAAGTCTTCGTACTGAGTTTCTGTCGGCACTCCGGAGGTGAAGGGCAAACTCAGCCATGACAAAGGCTAGCACTAAAGGAGAAGGCTACTTTGACTAAAGGAGGTAAGTCACCATACTATTACATATGCCCAATTGTGGGCTACTTTGACAAGCCTTAAAGGCAGTTTTATAAATACAATCTGTCAGTTCAAGGATGCCATTACAATCTGTGAAGTGCATGTGATAGTGACTCTGTGGATGGACTCCATGGTGGTACCTAGGCATCTCGAAGGCTCCATAAAAGAATACAATGCATGTCATGCAACCTGACCCCATTTTCCATCTATGAAGGGTATTGGAAATGGGTTTGGGCATTAATTTCTGATAATCTACACATAACCAGAGCTTGCCGTTCTTCTTTGGCGCAATCACAATTGGAAACACGTTCAAACAACCAATCACTTAGAATATTTCTACCTTGACAGTGAAGCCTCTAGTCACCTGTGCATACCAGCATCTCTCATCCCCCTCTGTTGCTAGCTGCAGGGACGAGGGAATTGCCAGACATGAGAATATTTCTACCTTGACAGTGAAGCCTCTAGTCACCTGTGCATACCAGCATCTCTCATCCCCCTCTGTTGCTAGCTGCAGGGACAAGGGAATTGCCAGACATGAGCATTCTCAAACAAGTCAGTATGGTCCAGAAAGAGATGTCCATGAAAAGGGCCTCACTGCAAGCTGCAAATTATGTACGTTGTGGGGTAGCTTCCTTAAGGCCGTCATGACTTTGTGTCTTAAATCCATTCCACTTATGCCCCGATAGCCCTAAAACCACAGATAATGTCACAGAGGGTAACGGTAAACTGATTAGGACAAATTTTATATGCATGTGCTGAAAGTGAGCTTGAAAGCACTGCCTCTCCAATCTAGTCAAGGATGCATGTACTCAAGTCAATCGTGTCATCGTTTCAAAGGAATATTGGGGCTTCAAAAGGTGCAGCCAAATTATTTGTATTGTTGGGGGCTTTCATATGATTGGACGCTCCATAAGCTTTCCTGCAAAAGTAGATCTCTCAGCTTCCACCAGTGATGATGATTATGAGTTTTGTTCTAGCAAGGGTCGACCTTCATGTCGGGAATCATAGAATGCCTCCAACTATTATGTCATGTGCATATAGCAAGAAAGGGACAATCGTTTGTGCTAGCGGAGACCCCTCCCCACTCAAAGTGTCAACAAAGGATGCTAAATAATCAAATCCCAGACGGCCTTGTTTCACATCATGGTTTGTAATGGGATCAAACCGTCCCTGAGTCGCTTTCATTGGTTGCTTAGATTAATGTGGTTACAGTTTGCTTAGGCTGCAGTGGTCAAGACGTACACAACCGTGCAAAGAAACTCCTGCCAACTGTTATTTGGCTAAGGTTGCGCACTTGGGAGAGAGGAGTGTGCACGCACACACTTTTTTTTTTTGTGGGAAGTGTGCACGCACACACACGTCACACACACACACACACACACACACATAGAGAGAGAGAGAGAGAGAGATGTGCACGCACATCTGTATGTATGTATCTAGTGTAGAGAGAGAGAGAGAGAGAGAAAGAGAGTACCTACATATCTACACACACATTATGTTGTAGAGAGAGACAGAGAGACAGAGAGACAGAGAGAGAGAGACTGTGTGTGTGCACTGTGTGTGTCTTCCTGTATATTCTCACAAAAAAAAAGTGTGTCTTCCTGTACACAAGATGTAGGAAAAAACATGACTTTCTGATCTCTAAAGAACTTATAATCATCATCAGAAGAAAGATGGAGGTAGCATCGCAGATCGAACCTGGGGATCAGCTATCACTGCCACTTTGACGGTTTCGCTCGAGGACAAATCCACGTCTCCATTCTTATTCCCGCCCACATCATCAGGAAAACAAAATGCAATAAGTTTCCAACCTCCCAAGTCGAATTAGACGACCAACGCAAATGATAACACTAACAAAAAAGCTTCTGCATTCACATTCTTGTTCGTAATCTTCAGCCAGCTACAGCCACCCAACATTGATCCCATCCCCGATCCAGCTAAGGCAACGTTCATTCACTCGCCTGTCGTTTACAATGGTCATAAAGAGAGGCAGAAAAAACATTGCGGGTAGAAGGAGAGCTCACTGTGGCAATTGATGGCCATTGGCAAGTCCAGACGGGCACCCAGAACGCAATGGTTTCCCCGTAGAGAAGAGAAACCACCCACACAAAACCCAGGCACGCTGCTACACCCCACAGAGACTGCATCCTCCCTTTCTTTGAGGAACTAGTTTTTGGCTCGGCCATTCGAATGGGGACTGGGATCGAGGGAATTTAATCCATCAAATTCAATGCGTTCAAAAGAAGGGAACAGTAACTTCAACTTTTGGGAAGCAGAACAGCGATGGAGCAGCTGTTCTCGAGCTTACGAAAAAGAAAGAGGACCCAAAAAATTTGACCACCACCCTCATAGACATTGCCGTCTTTCCAAGACTTGTTTCTTTCTTTCTGTCTCACTGTTTTTAACACTTCATTCCATTAATTAGAAAGGGCTCCCAGCGTTCATTCCAGAGCTGCAAGGCTACAAATATGTCCCCACTAATAGCCTGTTTCCACGCCATGGGGTGCATTGGCCATGGCAGCAAATTCCACCACCGGTGGCCAATAGAATCCACAGAGGCTCTGGTTTTTCCGGTGGCCAAACACCCAGCAGTCATTATCAAACTACGGAGTGCACGCACCTGCATGGCGGGGAAATAGGACCTAAGGCTTGCATCGATTCCCATGGAGGCGTAAAAATGCTTTTGCATGCTGTTTCAACCAACGCTTGGCGATCTCAGGTTGCATTCACACCAACCCGATGCCCGTGAGGATGAAAAGAAAATAATCAGTGGCCGCTGGGTGTGGTCGTTTACACCACCCGGGCAGTTATCTCTTTATTGTGATAAGCCTGCATTAATGTGCCAAGGATGAGTGATTGGCTTGGTGGTTGAGGGAAATCTCATGGAGGATACGATGTGGGTTCAAGCCCCACTTCACGGCATTATTTTTGGACTTGGAAATGGACTGGGCGGCCTCCATATGCTATGTAGCCTCCAATGACTCATGTGAAAAGGGGATCTTGGAGGAATGCTCCAAAAGGGATCTGCTCCACACCTCCTACTACTCCTTGTGGAGCAATGCAAGCTCATGTGGTCTAAGGTGTCACTTCAATGGCTTCCGGAGTTGCAACAATTTGAATCCTCAAGAGGGGAGTAGAGAGGAAGAGAGAGAAAGGGAAGAAGGAGGAGGGGAGAAGTGGAGCAAGAAGGGGGAAGGGGTTGAGAGGCATTCACAAAGGCGAGAGCATGGCAATGTTCTTAGATGCTTTTTTTAAATTACTTCAACATGCACACTAATATTCACCATTTGAGGTGCCCAATCTGATCTTAAATTTTAAAGTTTATCCTCTTGAAACTTGGAGCTCTTTCTCATAGGTTATTCAAAATCTCTTGCACATTTACAACTTGAGACCGAAAGTCAACTTTCTAGCTTTTATGCATAGCACCTTTTAAAGGGAGGGCCAACCCTTATCCTCCTTACCACTGTCCATGTTTTTCATGTTACAAGCACTTGGCCATGCCCAGGCGGGATTCCATTCCTATTCTAGTCTTTCCTCCACTCTACCTCCTGGGGTTTAACATGCCCCCCTTCTTGTTGTTGATCAAAATCCTTGGATCAAGTTGTGCAAAGAAGGCCTATTGTCAGCATTGATTGCACGAGAGAGTGGTGGTCAAAAAGCCTTTGTGAGATTCGACAAAAAGGGAATCGAGGCTCCCAAAAATGGGTGTCATTCATTTCCTCGAACTCGAAGGTACATGCAGATGATCTATTTGAAACTAAGCCCTTCATCCATGTTGAACACAATCTCATGGCGGATATTTAGAGTCCTCTTTTCAAGGGTTGGGTGCTAAAAGGAATGCCCATAACAAGATGATTAGGAGGCAGAAGTAATGGATCGAGGCGACCACAATCAAATCAAGGACTTCTTCATATTTGTCGATGTAGTCCTTCATTTGTGCTAGAAGTCTTTCATTTGTGCTGTAAGTCAATAAGCTGTGCCAACGGGGGGAAAGTTAAATATATGACATTAGAGTCACTCTCCCACATTTCTCAAAAAACAAACCATTTCCATCTACAGAGCACCAGCATATATGTTGGATGAATACAGTGGGAGCGGCAAGCATTACAATAGTGACACCAAAATTCATGCTTCTTCAAAAATGGCACCCTCTAAGCAAGCTAAATTCATGATGTTGCATAAGTAGTTGGCACCGTGTTGGGATCCAGCTCTTCATAACCACCTTTGTCTTCTAGTCTATGGCTGGCCTCCCACTTGTGGAATGTCCACTCAATGAATGCTATAAGCACTTGGACTTCCATGATGTCCATGGCCTCTAGGTCAAAGCTTTGTAACTTGCCCTTCCACAGGCTGAGATTTGTTAGGTCCTCAAAAGGTCAACACTTATGCAAGACCTGGTACCACTTAGGATCTTTCGCTGGTATGTCTTCGATATGATCCTCGCCATTCAGCTCTATGGAAGGCTATTATTATTGGGGGGGATCTTTAGTAGGCACAAATGTGGGCCGCAAGATGTGTTGGACCTGATCTAGTGTAAAGCCATTGGGGGCGTCCTGTGTTCACTCGGTGGAAGCATATGCTGACCCCAGGTGTGTGGTGGTGGAGGAGGCTAAGAAGAAGATGGCTGTGTGGAAGAGGGTTGTGTAGAAGGGGTGGAAGTGGTGGGGTTAGAGAAGTTAAGATCGGTGTTTAAGGGGGGAAGCAGCGGGGCGATAGGGATTATTTTGTGGGTGGGGGAGTTGGGCACTGTCGGGGGGGGCTTTGGAATTAAATATAGCTAAGGTAATATTAGTTTCCTCTTCAAACAACGATCGGGGATCAGCCACATCCTGGGTTTCAAAATGGCTAAAACCTTCATTGAGCATGTGTTGTATAGCTTCTTAGACTTTATTATAGTTCGATAATACTAGGGTATTGCACCACTCCGTGAGCCAAAAGATGGTGGTAAGTTTTTTGGGCTTCCTCTCTACCACATTCGCGGAGCCACCCGAGGTCTTCGGCCATAGAATGTGGGATGCATGCCTAGGTAGGGAGGTCACTAGGCTTAGATAATTCTAAAATTTCAAGTCAACAGGAAAAAGTGAGGACTCTAGTAAGCATCTGCACCAACTATGAAAATTTAGAATTATAGGGTGTAGAGGGAGATGACGCATATCATGGTCCTCTTCAAACTTAAGATTGCCGCCGCTAAAAAAGGCCTTTATGAGGATGCGATGTGCATGAATGGAGTGGTAGTAGAGGGGGAAGGGGATTAGTGAGATCTAAATGGTATTGAATGGAAGAAATCCTAAGGATATTGAAGTGAAAGTGGAAGGTGTCTTCCATTGTGCGTGGCTCTAGTGCGTGAGATGCTTCCAAAACCTGGTCATACTCTACCTCCCTCTGACTTTCCATTTCGACTTCCACGATCGACTGGCTACGTGTTAGCTTGAGCTAATTGTAAAGTTGTTTGTATTTCTCCAATTACTCCGATTGGAGGTGTGCAAGGCTTCGATTAGGCGATGCATGGCCTTCTAGGTCTTCTCTGCCTCTTGTCAATATTGCTCAATGGCATGTTCAGCTTCTCCCATCTATATGAATAGCGTGTTGGCCCTGGTTATCTCCGCCAATAATTCATGCTCGAGTGCCTCGTTTTGTTTCTACAGGGCTATGAGACCAACTTCTTGATTTGTGCGCCATCTCTTCTAGGCTTTCACCCATGTCTTACAAGCTAATAATATGACCATGTACAAGTTGGAGCTCTTTGGTCAGGCGATGGATCCGCTCTCTATCATGGGCCACCATGGTTGAGGCTTTCGTATTTACCTCATGCTCCCTTTTGTAGATGTTATGTGTAATGTGGACCCCCTAGACCAAGAAGTCCATGAATCAATCCTCCATTAGCTCGGCATGCGCTGGTGCCTGCTACTGCAACTATTGATATTATGATGGTGACCCATAGGCAGGGTTTGTGCAGTGGTTGAGGGCTTCCTGTACATCAATCTAGTTGGTGGCAGAGGGCTTTCTATATATCAACCCAATTGGTGGGGTAGAGGGTCCGACGACGGCTTCTCTAATTTGGTCCTTGCCCTTGAGAGATGAAAGTAAAGAGACAATCTACCTCGAAAAATTCAGGATGGGCTGTTGAGGTTGAGTCTTTGTTGGGCCAGCCAGGTCTTCAAAATCAAGAGTATCATCATATAAAACTGTTCCCCGATATGGTCATCCCCTTGCGTTGCTCTTGCTGATCCTACTATTGGCCCTGTGCCTGTGTAGCCATAATCGAGGGGGTGGCCGATTGAGGTGCCATGAGAGGCATTGTAATGCCCTGTTGACCAATGCCTGTGGTCCTTTGTTGAGCCCATTCGCGCATAATTATCTCCCATTGTGAGGCTATCCTTTCCATCCTGCATTGTCATGCCTCTTCTTCCGCTGATGACACCTATGGGGTTAAAGTTGGCATAATTCCTTGAGCTATGCAGTAAGCTACCCCATAATGTCATGCAGCCAATGTTCAAAAGACTGTTAAAATACTTGAACTGACTCATGAATGTGCTATCTGAATCTCTCCAGAACTCAATTCCAAGACAATAGTGCATAAGTCCAAGATCTTTCATGTCGGACTCTGTAGATAAATCTTGTTTTAGTTTTCTGATGAAGCTATCCTTGCTTCCTGTCACAATCGAATCATCTACGTACAAAAGTGCAATAGTAATGTCTTTCCCTTGAACTTTGTAGTAGAGAGTATGATCTGCATTGGATTTCATGTATCCTAGATTAGCAAAATACTTGTCAATTCTGTTGTACCAACTTCTGGGTGCTTGCTTTAAGTTGTAGAGACTTTTCTTGAGATGCTAAACCTTATTCTCCTTTCCTGGTTCAACATAACTACTAGTTGTTGCATGTAGACTTCATCATCAAGGTAACCATTGAGAAATGCATTCTTGACATCGAGTTGGTACACATTCCATCTGCTGAGTGTCGCTAGGGATATCAAGAACCATATGGAATCCATCTTTGCTACTACTGGAGCATAAGTCTCATGATAGTCTTGACCATATTGCTATGCAAATCCTTTTGCAACTAGTCTGGCTTTGTATCTCTGAATACTGCCATCTGGATTGTACTTCACTTGAAATACCCATTTGTTTGCTATGGCCTTCTTTCCTAGTAGAAGGTTGCATAATTCCCAAGTATTATTCTTATACAAAGCATCAATTTCTTTATTCATAGTAGTTTGCCATTCTGGCTTGTCTACTGCGTCTTTGAAGTACACTGGCTCTTTTGTAGCCATGATGGTAGTCACAAAAGCATAGTTGGTGGTTTTTACCTGAATTGCTTTGCCTTTCTGAGCATATGCCAATCTGGTTGGTGGTTTGCTATCCGTAGTAGATCGTCTGAGCTACTCCCGAGCTGCTGTGGCTCTGCTTGGGGTGTTTCTGGAAATTCTTGCTCTTCTTCATCAACATGTTCTGTAGATGATTGTGAAGTCGATGCTTCTATACTATCTCTTGTGTAGGTGAGGTTTTCCATTCTGATTCCTCATCAAAGATTACATCTCTAGAGATAATGACTTTGCGATTAATGGGATCATACAATTTGTATG
Organism: Dipteris shenzhenensis; assembly: GCF_047967505.1. NCBI lineage: Eukaryota > Viridiplantae > Streptophyta > Polypodiopsida > Gleicheniales > Dipteridaceae > Dipteris > Dipteris shenzhenensis. Next base: position 11,732,940 of record NC_141599.1, read on the forward strand.
CTTTGCTTTCTTAACTGTAGCCAACCATGATGCATTTGCCTGACTTTGCATCCGATGTCCTACGATGATCATCATGTATGTGGGCATATGCTATGCAACCAAATATGCGAAGATGCCCAATGTGTGGCTTGTGTCTAGTGAATGCTTCATAAGGAGTCATACCCTGTATCGGTTTGGTAGGAAGCCGATTAAGCAAATAGTTTGCAGTGGCTATTGCTTCTGCCCAATATTGATTCGGAAGATTCTTCTCACTAAGCATTGCTCTAGCACTGTCTGCTAAAGTCCCATTCTTCCTTTCAGCTCTTGCATTCTGTTGAGGAGTATCTGCACATGTGAATTGTCTTCGAATGCCGTGATTTTTGCAAAAGTTCATGAATGCTGAAGACATGTATTCACCTCCTTTACCTGATCTCATGACCTTGATCTTTCTGTTTGTCTGGTTTTCTACCATGGCTTTGAATTCTTGAAATCTGGAAAACACTTCAGATTTCTCTTTCAGAAAGTAGACCCAACAATATGTGTTGTAGTCATCAATGAAAAACAAGTAGTAAAGTGAACCATTGATGCTGCGGGTCTGGGCATAACCCCATACATCTGTATGTATCAAATTAATAATACCTCATGCACGAAGGTACTTCTGCCAAAGTTGGTTCGCTTTTGTTCATCGAAGCATCATGCTTCGCAAACCTTTCCAAGAAACTGTATCTTTGGAATCCCAATTGCCATATTCTGATTCCTGAGATCTAACAAGTACTGGAAGTTGACATGACCATACCTCTTGTGCCATTTTGCAGATAGTGGCATCTGTTGCGGTTGAGCTGACATGGCATGCTTATCTGGTACTGTAGCTAGCATTCTATATAAGCATTCTTCGTTGACACCTTTGCAAAGAAGCCAAGGTGCGTAATGCCAAAATCAGACAATGAAAGCAAATGGCTTTATTTAAAGCAATAGTAGAACACCTAGGCCCGCCCGACCAATGAACTAATAGTAGATCCAACTAGGTTGAGTATCCAATTGTAGGTCCCAAGTACAAGCATCGAGGCACTCGTGGATCCAAGAGCGAGCCATAACTTCATCTCCCATGAAGTATGGGAAACCCCTAACCCTTAATGTTGCTTCAGTTCGGGTTATCAATGGTCAACTCTTAAATACATTGGGTTTGTAGACATGAAACTAATTGTTGTTCGCCAAGTGGTAGAGATTCGTTTTTATGTTCTTCCCACAAAGATGATCAATGAATAGATGATCTTGGGAAAGACCTGGTGCTATGTTGTAAACTGCCAAATCGACTCAAAAGCTAGACCCACAACTCTTACCTACGAGGGAGAACCGTAGTAATTCTACTCTGTAAAGTACATCCACTTCCCCTACAGTACGACCACCTGCAAGAGGTAACGAAATTTTAAACGAAAGCAATTCCAAAGATCCAGAGGCCTCTAGCACCCCCTAGTCCGATCCTTAGAAGGAAATCCATCCCAATGCAGCTCGAAGTTCTAATCTCGATAAAGGCAAACCCTTGCTACAAAACTACTCTCCCACCTCTACTTCCCATGCCCAATGCTATGAGCACCAACCCGAGATTCTGTGAACTATGGGTGCACAAGGCCGTCCCTCGTGCACAATGCTATGCTGACAAAGGACAACAGCCTTGGAAGATCGAAACTGTGGAAGGGTTTCCGACCCCTTCTTGCTTTGCGCCAACATGAGAAATTCCATCAAGGAGTGGGGCTCGATGTCTCCAATCGCCTCACCTGCAAGGACAAATTCCAACACTCCGCAGGTGGAAATTTCAAAAGATTTGGGTTGCAACAAGGCCCTTGGAAGCCCAAGGCTACTATAAAGGTGAGTGATACATTTGGGTTCCAAAGCTTCCAATGACACCTAATACACAACCTCTAGTCGCTAGGATTCATAAGGTAGTAACACAAGAACCTGCATCAACTCTTGATGCAGTCCCACAAGAACCTTCCCTCAAGCCTAGCACAATGAACAATTCTATGAGCCCAAGGAATGTCATGATCCCACGTATAATGCAACTCAATGAGAAAGTCGCTAAGGGCATCGAGGAAGCAACACAAGAACCAGATTCCTAAATGCAGGAGGATAGTTACACAAAGACCTTCCTCCAAGCCTATGCGCACACCATCAAAAGTCACCGTACATAGGGGAGCACCTGCGGTGTCACCCAGACCTACTTCACCTGTCAAATCAAAGGTCATGGTACCACAAGAACTTGTCCCCTCTTTGAGTACAGCCACACAAGAACCTGCATACTTTTTTCCAAGAGAGGTCCTTGCATCCCCAAGTCTATCCACCACATTCCCCTCCTAGCAGCACCCTCAGCATCAAGAGCCCCCCCCTCAACATCTATGATAATAGCCATCCCGTCGGATCATCGCCTTACAACCATCCCATCGGATCATTCCCTTACAGCCATCCCATTGGATCGTCACCATACTACCATCCTGTCGGATCGTCGGCTTATAGCCATCCCACTGAATCGATGCCTTACAATCATCCTGTCAATGGATAGTCGCCATACAACCATCCCATCGGATCATCGCCATACAACCATCCCACCAGATTGTCGCCTTACATCTATCTCGCCATATTATCACCATACTACCATCCCGTCGGATCATTGCCTTAACACTATCCCCCCGGCCGTTGGGATACTGATGTGAAGAGAGTGGGAGACAAGGAAGGAGTCTCACATGCAGCTTTATCACATACATAATGGGGGAATATACACAAAGGTGGAGGCTAAAAATAGTTTTCCTCTTCTTAGATGTGAAAGCCAAAAGAACTCTAAGTACAAAAGAATAGGTGAACCCTATATGTGGGTCTCAAACCAAACTCAGCTAGCTAAGCTGGCATACTAACTGAGCCACTAACTAGAGTACATAGAGATAGCTGTCATCCAACTATTATTCATGGGCAGTGTACCAACCGCATTTGCACCTAACAAGTCGGTGACATAAATGCACAACGGTCACCCTGGCATATCACGAGTGGAGCTCGATATCTCAACACTCCCCCTCAAGCTCAATCTTAGTTCCTGCACACCAAGCAGGTCTTTGAACTTGCGCAGCTTCTCTGTGCCCAATGCCTTCGTGAATATGTCAGCTACCTGATCCTCTGTGCTGACATAAACTAGATCAATAAAACCTACTAGAACCTTCTTCCACACATAGTGATAATGCACCTCAATGTGCTTTGTTCTAGCATGATAGACTGGGTTATTTGCCAAGTGTATATTGGTCATGTTGTCACAATAAATGACAATTGGCCCATCTGTAGACTGATGTATATCATAAAGTAGCTTATGCAACCAAGTTGCCTCACATGCAGCCATTGCTGCACCCCTATACTCAACCTCTATGCTCGACAAGGCAATTGTAGGCTGTTTCTTGCTGCTCCAAGTGACTGCAACACTCCCAAAAGAGAACACATATCCACTGGTAGATCGTTTATCAAAAATACTATTAGCCCAATCAGCATCAGTGTATCCATGCAACTGTATTTGAACCCCAGTCTCACAAAATAGTCCATACTGCAATGTGGACTTCACACACCTCAGTATGCGTCTAGCCGCATCCAAATGTGGTTTCCTTGGAGGGAGCCTGCATAAACTGACTTACCAAACCAACAGCATAGCTCAAATCTGGCCTAGTAATAGTCATATAAATCAAACTTCCTACTATGCATCTATACATAGTAGGGTCTTCCAAAAGCTTACTTGCATCTACGCTCAGCTTCACATTCTGCTCCAAAGGAACTGAAATATGCTTACAACCTGTCATCCCATATTTGGATAGCATGTCCAATCCATACTACCTCTGTAAGAGCCATATCCCACTTGTGGATCTAATCACCTCAATGCCCAAGAAGATAGCTCTCCCAAATCCTTCATCTCAAACTTCTGCTTCAATAGCATTTTCACATAAAGGATATCTTCATTACTATCACCTGTGATGATCAAATTATCAACATAAATGACAAGCAGCATAATGCCTTTCTCTGTTTTTCTCACAAAGTGAGAAATCTGCCTTGGAAATCTGAAAGCCAATAGTGACAAGATACTGTCCTATCTTGTCAGACCATGCTCTGGGTGCTTGCTTTAAGCCATACAAGGCTTTCTTCAACTTGCAAACAAACTCAGGATGACTAGCATGAACATAACTTGGTGGCTGCTCCATATAGACCTCTTCTTGCGAATCACCATGCAAGAAAGCATTCTTTACATCCATCTGATGTAAAGACCATCCCTTTGATGCAGCCATAGCAATGACTGCTCTTACGGTTGCCATCCTTGCAACGCGACTGAATGTTTCTTCATAATCAATGCCATATGCCTGTGCATACCCCTTGACAACTAATCTTGCCTTGTATCTGTTCACAGAACCATCTGCATTGTGCTTCACCTTATAAACCCACTTGCAGCCAATCGCATTCTTGTCTTAAGGCAATCCCATGTAGCATTTGCTTCCAAGGCATCCATTTCTTCATCCATGGCTTTCTCCTGTTTTTCTTTTCCCATGGCTTGCTCAAAAGAAGTGGGTTCTGGTTCATGTATCACTTTGAAGGCATAGTGAATGGCTATAAATCTATCATATTTCAGCAGCCTATCCACAGGATACCTAGCTCTAGTAGACCTACGCAAAATAGGCTCACTACCAGGTGCTCTCAAAACATCCCTTGTCTTCCTTACTCCAGGTGTAACAACAGAAGGAATACGCAACTCATCATTAAGGCTCTGTTCTGAGCCACTGGATTCACCATCCACATAAGAGTAACCTGCATTCACATCAACCATGGGTTGATCCACTTTCTCTTTTCCTTTTTGTGATACTTGCATACCACTATTTGCATTGCTTTGAGGAGACCCTCCTGATCTCAATCTGCCTGTCCATGGCAAAGTATGTGAACAACTGCTAGAGGACACTATAGGTCCACTAATACTTTGTGATTGCTACTGTGAATTCTGTGCAACATTACCATTTTGTGCATCTACATCATCAATCACATTTACTGGTTTATACCAGCTGCTCATCTCATAAAAAACATCTCTACTCACTGTAAACTTATGAGTAGAAGGGTTATAGCATCTATACCCTTTCTGCTGCAAAGAATAACCAATAAAGATGCACTTCTCAGCTTTTGGATCCAACTTGGATCTCAACTCATCTGGCACATGAACATAGGCAATGCAACCAAAAACTTTCAAATGAGAAATATCTGGTTTCCTACTAGTATATCTCTCCTCTGGCATCATGCCATGTATTGTTACAGTGGGAATCCTGTTCATTATGTAGACTATTGTAGCAACTGCTTCAGCCCAATAATAATCTGGCAGGTCTTTTTCATTGAGCATGGCACGAGATACCTCTCTAATATGCCTGTTTCTCCTTTTTGCAAGTGCATTTTGTTGTGGGGTATGACTACATGAATATTGCTACTTTATGCCATGCTCCTGTAGGAAACTTGCAAACTCATTTGAGAGGTACTCTCCCCCTCCATCTGACCGTAGGCATTTTATTTGCATGCCTGTTTCTTTTTCAACCATAGCTTTAAAAGCTTTGAAATGCCCAAGCACCACTTTTCTTTTTCGTAAAATACGCCCAAACTTTTCTGCTGAGTCATCAATAAAAGTGACAAAATAATGACAGCCTCTAATAGATGTAGCTTTAGTAGTCCACACATCAGAGTGGATTCATTCCAATGGCCTCTTACTCTCTTGAACATGTCTAGGAAATGGTTTCCTTGCCTGTTTTCCAAATTGACAGGATTCACATACCTTATGCATTTCTGCAACCTTGAACTTAGGTAATCCTGCAATAATATTTTGGGCCTGCATTAATTTAAGTCGCTGTACATTAACATGACCAATGCGTTTATGCCAAATATCAATATCTGGAACTACACCGATTCCATGTGCAAACATTGCTACACTCAATTCAGGCATGTCCGCATCCAATGTAAACATCCTGCCCTTCTTCTTCCCTTTTGCTATCAAGCGACCTTTATTTTTCATATCCTCAACAAAGTATCTATGAGGATTAAATCTGACCTGCAAGCCTTGATCAACCATTTGACCAATAGAAACCAGATTCTTGGTGCTATTCGGGACATGAAATACATCAAATAGGTATTTCTTTTTTCCATCATGCATAGACAAACGAATTTTACCAATTTGCACAATAGGATGTGCAGTATCATCACTAGTCTCCACAAATCCTGGTCTTTCCATTTTCCTTGCATCCTACATCCATTCTGCATGACCTATCATGTGGTTTGATGCACCTGAGTGAACATACCACACATCATTGCTTTCTTCTACACTTGTCACAGAATTGGTCATGTGCTGCACCATAAACAGATGCTCATTTCTGTCATCACCCTGTTTACTAGAGGATGATGTCATTTTGCTTTTTATAGCAGTCTTTAACCATATGACCCATTTTACCACAGTAGTAGCATTCAACATTGTTGTTTGCATTTTGGCCTCTCTGCCATCCACCACGCCCTCTTTGCCTCCCCCTGCCTCTAAAGTTACCATGTCCTCCTCCATAGGATTGGTTTTCTTGAATTTACTACATATTCTGATTTCTGCCACGGCCTCCAAATCGCCCTGCTCTACGTCTACCTCTGCCTCTTCCAGCATTTGAGTAGAAGATAGCTTCTTTTGAAGTTCCTCCTGAAGAAGATGCACCACCATTTCTCTGCTCTTCAGAAATTAGAAGAGCAATCAACTCCTCAAAATCAGGAAAATTCTCATGGACGGCAATGGATGTTCGGAATTGTGCAAAACCCTTTCCTAGACCATTCAAGGTCACAGAAACTAAATCATCATCTTCCACTGGCGACCCAATAGAAGCAAGTGCATCTGCAATCTTCTTCACCTTCATGTGGTAGTCATTGATGCTCATATTTTCTCTCTGCACATTATACAACTCTTGCTTGAGCTGCATTTTCCTGGCTTGTGTATTTGTGCTATACATTTTTGTTAAAGTATCCCATGCCTCCTTCGGCATGCTTGCATCCTAAATATGCACAATCATAGAATCTGAAATACTAATAGACAGCTAGTACATAACTTTTCTGTCTCTCTCATGCCAGCATTTAAATGCCTGCAACTCCTGTTGATTGGGAACATTAGGAATAACTAGTTTTTGTTCAGCTCCAGTAATGAACTCCCAATAGCCTTTTCCCTTAAGGAAATTCATCATTCTAAACTTCCATGCTTGGAAGTTGTTCTTGTCAAGCTTTTCAGTGGTAATCTATGAAAGAGCATCAGATGCCATTACAGAACATTGCAAAATATTCTGTCACTGCAAAAAAGCACAACTTCTACCTCACAAGGGCAAATCTGCAAAACTGACGAGAGTGGTATTTGACCACACAGTCACTTCCTAGTGACGATTATGCATCAACAGGCAATAAGAATGATTCTGTCACTCCCAATAACTCTGCACACAAGCATACGATGTAATTTCTACGATAACTTTTCATCGACCTGTAGAATAGTGGTCGCACAGCAAAAACAAGGCACTTTCTTGAGTGCCTGCGGAAAACTTCTGCCACCAAAATGGGCCCCGAAATGGCCTCGAATCAAAAAAATAATTTCACCAAGGGCTCCCCCCTTCCCCATAGCATATACTGTCCTCTCGCTACACCGCGAAGGGCATCCCAATTTGAGATAGTGCATTCTTGCACTTTTCGGCTGTGCTACCTGCAAAGATTTGCTCCCAAACTCGAAAAAAAAGGAAAGCAACACTGATCCTCTTACTAGGACACTGCGAACTTGGTTTGCTTTCTTGAGCTCCTTACCACGAACCTGGCTCTGATACCATGTGAAGAGAGTAGGAGAGAAGGAAGGAATCTCACTTGCAGCTTTCTCACATACACAATGGGGGAATATACACAAAGGTGGAGGCTGAAAATAGTTTTCCTCTTCTTAGTTGTGAAAGCCAAAAGAACTCTAAGGACAAAAGAATAGGTGAACCCTAAATGTGGGTCTCAAACCAAACCCAGCTAACTAAGGTGGCATACTAACTAAGCCACTAGGAGGAGGAGATCACAATACAACATACCTCTCAAGAGACATCAACAATGGCCACCACCCCTCCTTCTCGATCGTCCAGGAAGTGCGTGCTAGCACCAACATAAGGGGATTACAAAATTGTAAGGTCACTGGCATGCTCTTCGCTCGGGGAAGCCTAGCTTCAACAACTCAATGGTTGCATGATCCACTCGAGATATGTCTATGAGGGTCAGGATTACATCCTCTATTACCATATCATAGCCACATACCAAGTGCTCCAGGATCCAAAGGTACAAGCCTCCTTGGTGATGACAAGTTTCAAGCCCCGACTGAGTTTAGCTTTTAGGTGAGAATGGTTACTGCTCCAAGTAACAACGAACAAGAATGCTCATGGGTAGTGCAGTAATACCTCATGGTTTATTGGGATAATTTAGGGGGCAACTAGCGAGCTCAAAGCAGACATAATTTTTTCAAAAACTGAAACATTGTTCTACATTACTTGAATATAAGATTTGTCGAAAAGTCTAAACACACATGGAGATCCAAAATTACAAGCATGGTATCATGCCACAGTAATATTGATGAATAGTGATGATATTCACTATTTATCACTAATGTATAGTGCCACAGTAATACTGATGAACAGTGCCGATATTCACTATTTATCACTACTGCATGAAAATAATTTATCCTTGATAAGCCTAACCACCTTGCTAGCCCGGATGACTACTGCATGAAAATAATTTATCCTTGATAAGCCTAACCACCTTGCTAGCCCGGATGAGCTTCGAATTACAAATAGTCTCCATGACCAGAGTTCATAAAGCTGCTTGAGGAGTTCATTGGTGCTTATAACTCAAACTCAAACATCAGTGTTCTATGCGATGCAATAGGGACACCTACCTTCCACCACCTCAATGTGGATGTAGTGCACTCGGCCTTCAGCCTACTGGTAGTGGCAGAAAACTACTCACACAAGAGCCCTTGCAAGATCTGCAACTATGAGAGAAAGTGAACCAAGGGCCGCATCCACTTCTCAGAACCCATGGTGACCCCACATTGGATAAATCATCTAGGGTATTCTAGTTGTTTACCCAAGTCAAGCACACGGACCACCATCAATTGATCATGCCAAACATCCTTGCGAGGCTAGCAGAGCCACATGTCACCAACTAGGTAGATTGTTTATGTACCTAGATGAGGGTGGACCTAAAGACTTATGGCAATGTCTTGGGCAACCCAATGATTTATATACCCATCCTTACCCACATGTTGGCATAGTAGCCGCCAATTGGATACAAGCTTGTGGACAAAGAAGCCAAAGGATCCAATAGATGAAGAGATGACGGTAGCCGACCCCGAGAACAGCTAAGATGTGATCCAAGTGCGACCCACCAAGCCGCCTTGCCACCTGAGTACCAGACACCGAGGGATACAGTGACATGTCGGATGAACAGTTATCAAAGGTAGACAACATGGAGCTCCAACTGCTAGATGCAATGGACCAACTGCCTCAATTGCTGCACACAATTTTACAACGAAGGCAAGATTGTGCCTCCCAACTGTCCTCCTCTCTACTACAAGCACAAGTTAGGGCATGGTCGCCATACAAGCTACTAGGCAAACTGCCTTAGATAAAGCAAAGGAGTACAGGGTCAAGGTCGAAGACTTGGAGGTTGTCATTACAAAGCTCAAGGATGAGCTCCCTATTAGTGAAGACCATGATGGACCAGCTAGACAAGGCAGAATCAAGCCTCAGAACCACAAAAGAGTGAAGGACACATACCGAGGAAAGGTACGACTGACAAATCCAACTCTTTAGAACCTCCTCGCATAGGAACGAGCCCTCATTTTCACTTTGCAAGCCAAAAACGAGCAGCTCCACACCTCTGGACACCTAGAGGAGTCCATGCTAGAAGACATGGAGTAGTAGGAGTTCACAATGTAAAGGGTGGTATTTGCACAACTCCACCTACACATTTTCCCCACGCACCATCACCCAAACACTTCAAATGCACTTTGACACCCTCCGCACACAAAACCTCATCTTCCACATCGATCCCACCGCCCCCCTCCCACCCAACACCCTCCCAACCATCCTCTGCCACAATCCCGACCACTGTCGCCCCATCCTCGCCATGTCCTACTTCTCCCTTGAGCTTCAACCGGCTAGCCTCTCCCTAGTTTGCCCCTCCGATCTTCAAGCCTTAGTTGCTCACCCGATTCTCTTGAACTTCCAGGTGTGGTGCAGGGTAATCATCGAGAAAACCAATTATCCACAAGACGATGACGTGATGCAACAGGCCAAGCCCGACGAATTGAGCCCATGGGTCTGTACTCTCGAACGCATCTAAGTCGATATCGATTGGATGCAGACCTATGGCCAGGCTTCAGTAGTTCAAACTCAAGGGCATTTAACTACCTACTGCTCCACGACCTACCACCCCCTCGGCATCATCATTTTGTTCAATAGGGTGCTATAAGCTCTCCAGGACTCACTTGAGTCCTTGGTCAGCAATTTTGAAACAATTCATGTAGCATACCCCAAAGATGTCACCGAGGAGGAAGGGTAGGAAGCCATCTCTGTCTTTAACACTACTGCCTCCCCGTAGAAATTTCACAGTGCCCCGCGGTGGTAGCAACAGTGCACTTCAATCGCCTTATCCTCCTACTTTGAGATCTCCGTGCCACAGTCATCCCATTGATGACAAACTTCACAACCTCACCAACCAGATTGTCTTCAACCTTGCCATTGGCCCCTCCCAATTCCAAGACTTAGGCCTATACCTTCAGGTCCGCAACCTCCATGGCCATCAAATCGAACATTCAAGGACATGCATCCCACCTACTTTTGGAAGTACTGAGCCTATTTCATGCCACCTACTTCTGGAAGTACTGGGCCTATTTCACCCCCCGGCAACCCCCCCCTTCCCCAATACCCCCCCCCCCTTTGCGCCCATTGGACCGCTATGCCATACTCCAAACAGTTCTCTGCACCCACCTCTTAGAGCATAGCTAATCTGAGGATGGCTCAACAACAGGAAGGGGGGCATGTAAACAGCCATTGAGCATGTGATGGATTTGGCTAACCCACATCCTACGAGTTTTGAGCCACAAATGGCTTAGGATCGAGGTAGTCCTACAAGTTTTGAGCCACAAATGGCTTAGGACTGAGGTAGTCATCGGGATTGCCCAAATTGGGAAGGATAACACAAGAGCCATTTGGATCCCATATATGGATAACACAAGAGATATTTGAAGACAAAGGGAAGGTTGTGAGACTCAGCATTTGCCTTGATGCCATGTGGGCAAAAGTGGTTGTAACGAGAGAGAGAGAGAGAGAGAGAGAGAGAGAGAGTGGTACAAGAAAAGGGTTGGCCCTCCCTTCAAAAGTTGACTTGTATAAAAGGCCAAGTGGTTGACTTTGGTCTTCATTGTTGTATGCAACCTTTGAGAAATACAAGCTCTCTTCTTGCTCATGTGTTGAGATTGAGGTTTGCTTTCTCTCCTTGTTTGCCTTTGGTGTTTACCACAATCCCCCTTCACCTTCTTCTCCTTCTCTCTCTCCTCCCCTTCTTCCCTCCCCCTCCCCCTCCCCTTCCTCTCTCTCTCTCTCTCTCTCTCTCTCTCTCTCTCCCCCCCCCTTTCTTCTCGGTGGAAACCCCATTGCAACGATCTGATAGGCTCTCAAGTGATATGAGTGAAGGATTCTATACACAATGGCCCCACAAGGAGTTGCACGGGAGTGAAGAACTCCGTTGGCACACTTCCAATATCCCCACGACACGTGTGTCTCCACCAGACAACACAGATGGAAATTTACTCTCCTCTTCCAAGGCTCTTTTACATATATATGTATGTATACATATACATATACATATATATACATACATACACATACACATACAATACACATACACATACACACACACATGCACGCACACACACACACACACACACACACACACATACATATATATATGTGTGTGTGTGTGTGTGTGTACATATACACACACACATACATACATACATATGTATGCATGCATGTATGCATGTATGTATATATAAATAGGTAGTAGTAGATGTGATGCGTAGGTAGGTGATTGGAAAAAATGGTGGGCAATTCACGGCTGGCTATAGAAACCCGCACAGTGTCTGTCGTAAAATGTACTACATGTACCATATTGTACCATATGAAAATTTTCATATGGTACACAAACTATCTTCCCCATATACATTGCTAAGTTTAAAAAGGTTTTGACATGCGCCAAGCGATATTGAAAGTAATAGAACTTCTCAAATCTTACTGTTTGTGAGAACTTATTTGCAATATGATCATTAGTTGGGCAATATATCAATTCAACTTTGTTAAATTGGATTTTTTACCGGTGTATTGATGATGAACCTTGATACTTTGTATATTGTCTGAGTGAAAGAGTGTCTAATCTATTGATAACAAATCACATTAGTTTGCAAAACCAAGCATCTTCACATGCCATATTTGTGGTATGGCTTGCTATTCTTGCTGTCATGATTGGTGCTGGATCAACATTAGAGACATATGCATTTCTAATTTTCTATCATCAATGTTTCTTCCCAAGTTAACATCCCTAAAACCATTTGTTGAACCCCTTGAATGAAGGGCCTCAACAAGTTATGAAGTTGAGAGTAGGGGTGCAACAAATCAATGAACCACGATAAAGCATCTGTTTGAGCGAATCACAAAGAGACTTATATACTAAAGTCAACATAGTGTGGATTGAGCCAAAATAAGGCAGTTGGAGTGGAAGAATTTCTTGAGCTAAACAATGGGGGGCCCTTGTTAGAAGAAGTTTCAATGTAAGTTATAAAGGCACCTACCTTGATGACTAGGTGAAGATGAATGTAAAAAGTAGTATATGCCAAGCCTTAAGGGAGATGTATAAGAGAGAGAGAGAGAGAGAGAGAGAGAGAGAGAGAGAGAGAGAGGGTCATCCCATGTTACCAATGTGATTAGTAAGTGTGTTGAGTTTTGCCAATGAGCCAAATGTACTACCTTGAGCAAAAAGATCTAAGTAGTATAAAGAGCATTTCTTGCTACATACATTCATCTTAAGCGATTGTCTTTCCTTTTGACTTTAACTCCTCCATTAGTTCCAAGCGTCCACTGTTAACAAACACATCCCCTCTATAACTTCATTTGGTAGTGTGAAAACTGCAGTTTGCCTTGCAAAGCCCACAATGAAGACAAATAGAATGCATTTCCCAATGAACAAATCTACATGTTAGCTATGATTCAGACTTAACACAATTCAATTGGGATTGATAGTCATATTTATAACCAAAACCTATATTGTCAATATTCTTTTAGATCTACATACAAAAGTTTGCATATCTTGATATTTAGTGATTGCATGTAATGGGTGTATTAATAAGTTTTGCATCAAGCATTTTAAACTATTGAAGAATCATTTTGGTATATTTGCATTAGAGGAGTAGAATCTAATCATCTAACCTCTAAAATATTGATTCCATGAAAGTAGTGCAAAGGACCCATGTCTTGTAGGTTTACCTTTAATAGTTTCAGCAAGTCGTCCACATGAACTTTGGAGAAGCAAATTGTCCACATAAGTATTGATTACAAACATGCTATGTCTTGTTCTAAGGTCCTTCTTTGAGAATGTGCAGAGATGAATTTGTTGAGGATGCAAAATCCAAGCTAATGTAAATTGGCATAACATTAGGCATTTTATTTTCGTTGTTCTTACTTCAATACATAAATTATTTCATGAGTTTGCATTTCAAATACTCTACTTAGGACTTCATGATCTTTAGGTTGATCCATTTATACCTCTTCATCAATATATCCATTCAAGAGGGCAATCTACAGCCACTTGATGAATGGACATATTGTAATGTGTAGCTAAGGAAATAACATTATAATGAAAAGCTATGATATTTGATGAATGGACATATTATAATGTGTAGCTATGGATGCCTTGACGATATTAGTGATCTTTGCCGCTTGAACAAAGGTCTCTTATTAGTCAATCTTGTGCTTCTAGTATAACCTTTGGCTGAAAATGAAGCCAAGGGAGGCGTGTACAAGGTGAGGAAAGAAAATATATAGCCAAAGGTCAGGAAAGAAAATATATAGCCAAGGAAGGAATGGACAAGGTGAGGAAAGAAAAAATATAGCTAAACAACCTTTTAACTGTTGCTACGAGATTGAAAGATTTTGGAGGGATGAAGTGAGGTAAGGACTTCCTTTAGCCATGGCTATGTATTGGTGGAAGAGAGGGTGTAGACATAGAGTGTGGAAAAGTAAATAAAAACACACAAAGGAGGTTAAGGTTAGCCATGCTGTTTCCATGATGGGCATTTATACAAATTTGATGCAATGAGAAGTAAAAAATAAGAAGTAAATTTTCTTTTCAAAAATGTGTGTGAGAGAGAGAGAGAGAGAAAGAGTCCTAGAACTTGAAGTATTTAGAAGCCTTTAGGAGGCATTTTGTCCTTGAGAGAAGCATGGAGACACATTCTATCTTGAGAGGAGAGAGAGGGAGTCCTAGAATTTGAGGTACTTAGAAGCCTTTAGGAGGCATTTTGTCCTTGAGAGAATGAACGGAGACACATTCTATTCTATGTTTTAAAAGGAGGGAAGTTCAATGGTTTGAAGCTACATGTAATAGAGAAGGAAGGAAGGGTGTAAATTGAAGAAAAACGAAGAGGGTGAATAATATTTATGAGGAAAAGGGTATGAATGGGAGGGAAGCTGCCAAAAAGTGGGCAATGAGATGTGGATGGATAAAGGGAAGGGGGGCAAGGGGGGGATGAGGTGGTAGAAAGAAAAGCGAGTGGATAAGGGGAGGGAATGGAGGGAAGGGATCTACGTGGGCGATTCTGAATCAAAAAGGGGCAAAGATTAATTTAAGAGGGAAGAAAAAAAAAAGGGGAGCCACTAATTATTATTAATATTATTATCGTCATCTCCAAAAATCAAACCTTTTGTTCTCCCTTACCTTAGTTCTGCTGTAGTAGCACAGTAGAGCTTTGGCTATGGCGATCGCCACCCTCTCTGAAGCTGCACCTTGCTCCTTGGCTATGGCGATCCTTCTTCCTCTCTGATTGCCTTTCCTCTCCCTCTTCCCTTCCTGGCTATGGCGATCGCTTCCTCCTCCTCCCTCCTCGATCGCCTCTCCCTCTCCTTCTCCTCCCTCGATCGCTCCTCTTCCTGCCCTTGCTCCTCCTCCTCCTCCTCCCCCCCCCCTTCCTCCTCTTTCTTCCTCCTCCTCCCCCCCCCTCAACCCCCCCTCCCTATCCACTTCTCTCGCCAATTCCGCCTCTCCCCGATCGCCTCCTCTCCTCCCAATACCAATGACAGCCCCGCCAGCAATGATGCGGCCCCGCAAGAATTTGCACTCTCCGACTTCGATTCCTCCGCCACCACCTCCACCGTTACTAGCACCGAGCCCCCTCCTTCAGCCCTTCCTCAGCAGCAGTCGCAGGCGCAGCAGGCCCCCGGCGTCTCCTTGAGCCTTGAGGATGTCAATCCCGTCGGCCTTGGCCGCCGATCGCGCCAGCTTTTCGACGAGGTCTGGCGACGATTCACCGAGCTGGGGCAACTCACTCGGTCGCCCCGGGACGATGAAGGGTACGACAGTGTCCTGATTGGAGGACCCATGTGTGATTTCACCATCCCGGGGGCAGAAACGACGACGGTCTTGGTTGCCGGAGCGACAAGCCGTGTTGGACGGATCGTCATTAGGAAGCTGCAACTTCGCGGCTACAAAGTCAAGGTAGCATTGCCTGCTATCAATGAATGAGCATTCCCATGTGCCTTGCTGTCTTATGTGTTGAAATTCCAAACGCTGTGTGCGCAAAAATGAAGTGATTGCGCACGACTTAGTTGGGCTTGCCATTGTTCTGTAAGATTGCGTAAATTCTGAGAGATTCCTCACAATCTATGGGGATCTTCTTCACCTTCATGTGGTAGTCATTGATGCTCATATTTTCTCTTTGCACATTATACAACTCTTGCTTGAGCTGCATTTTCCTGGCTTGTGTATTTGTGCTATACATTTTTGTTAAAGTATCCCATGCCTCCTTCGGCATGCTTGCATCCTGAATATGCACAATCATAGAATCTGAAATACTAATAGACAGCTAGTACATAACTTTTCTGTCTCTCTCATGCCAGCATTTAAATGCCTGCAACTCCTGTTGATTGGGAACATTAGGAATAACTAGTTTTTGTTCAGCTCCAGTAATGAACTCCCAATAGCCTTTTCCCTTAAGGAAATTCATCATTCTAAACTTCCATGCTTGGAAGTTGTTCTTGTCAAGCTTTTCAGTGGTAATCTATGAAAGAGCATCAGATGCCATTACAGAACATTGCAAAATATTCTGTCACTGCAAAAAAGCACAACTTCTACCTCACAAGGGCAAATCTGCAAAACTGACGAGAGTGGTATTTGACCACACAGTCACTTCCTAGTGACGATTATGCATCAACAGGCAATAAGAATGATTCTGTCACTCCCAATAACTCTGCACACAAGCATACGATGTAATTTCTACGATAACTTTTCATCGACCTGCAGAATAGTGGTCGCACAGCAAAAACAAGGCACTTTCTTGAGTGCCTGCGGAAAACTTCTGCCACCAAAATGGGCCCCGAAATGGCCTCGAATCAAAAAAATAATTTCACCAAAGGCTCCCCCCTTCCCCATAGCATATACTGTCCTCTCGCTACACCGCGAAGGGCATCCCAATTTGAGATAGTGCATTCTTGCACTTTTCGGCTATGCTACCTGCAAAGATTTGCTCCCAAACTCGAAAAAAAAGGAAAGCAACACTGATCCTCTTACTAGGACACTGCGAACTTGGTTTGCTTTCTTGAGCTCCTTACCACGAACCTGGCTCTGATACCATGTGAAGAGAGTAGGAGAGAAGGAAGGAATCTTACTTGCAGCTTTCTCACATACACAATGGGGGAATATACACAAAGGTGGAGGCTGAAAATAGTTTTCCTCTTCTTAGTTGTGAAAGCCAAAAGAACTCTAAGGACAAAAGAATAGGTGAACCCTAAATGTGGGTCTCAAACCAAACCCAGCTAACTAAGGTGGCATACTAACTAAGCCACTAGGAGGAGGAGATCACAATACAACATACCTCTCAAGAGACATCAACAATGGCCACCACCCCTCCTTCTCGATCGTCCAGGAAGTGCGTGCCAGCACCAACATAAGGGGATTACAAAATTGTAAGGTCACTGGCATGCTCTTCGCTCGGGGAAGCCTAGCTTCAACAACTCAATGGTTGCATGATCCACTCGAGATATGTCTATGAGGGTCAGGATTACATCCTCTATTACCATATCATAGCCACATACCAAGTGCTCCAGGATCCAAAGGTACAAGCCTCCTTGGTGATGACAAGTTTCAAGCCCCGACTGAGTTTAGCTTTTAGGTGAGAATGGTTACTGCTCCAAGTAACAACGAACAAGAATGCTCATGGGTAGTGCAGTAATACCTCATGGTTTATTGGGATAATTTAGGGGGCAACTAGCGAGCTCAAAGCAGACATAATTTTTTCAAAAACTGAAACATTGTTCTACATTACCTGAATATAAGATTTGTCGAAAAGTCTAAACACACATGGAGATCCAAAATTACAAGCATGGTATCATGCCACAGTAATATTGATGAATAGTGATGATATTCACTATTTATCACTAATGTATAGTGCCACAGTAATACTGATGAACAGTGCCGATATTCACTATTTATCACTACTGCATGAAAATAATTTATCCTTGATAAGCCTAACCACCTTGCTAGCCCGGATGACTACTGCATGAAAATAATTTATCCTTGATAAGCCTAACCACCTTGCTAGCCCGGATGAGCTTCGAATTACAAATAGTCTCCATGACCAGAGTTCATAAAGCTGCTTGAGGAGTTCATTGGTGCTTATAACTCAAACTCAAACATCAGTGTTCTATGCGATGCAATAGGGACACCTACCTTCCACCACCTCAATGTGGATGTAGTGCACTCGGCCTTCAGCCTACTGGTAGTGGCAGAAAACTACTCACACAAGAGCCCTTGCAAGATCTGCAACTATGAGAGAAAGTGAACCAAGGGCCGCATCCACTTCTCAGAACCCATGGTGACCCCACATTGGATAAATCATCTAGGGTATTCTAGTTGTTTACCCAAGTCAAGCACACGGACCACCATCAATTGATCATGCCAAACATCCTTGCGAGGCTAGCAGAGCCACATGTCACCAACTAGGTAAATTGTTTATGTACCTAGATGAGGGTGGACCTAAAGACTTATGGCAATGTCTTGGGCAACCCAATGATTTATATACCCATCCTTACCCACATGTTGGCATAGTAGCCGCCAATTGGATACAAGCTTGTGGACAAAGAAGCCAAAGGATCCAATAGATGAAGAGATGACGGTAGCCGACCCCGAGAACAGCTAAGATGTGATCCAAGTGCGACCCACCAAGCCGCCTTGCCACCTGAGTACCAGACACCGAGGGATACAGTGACATGTCGGATGAACAGTTATCAAAGGTAGACAACATGGAGCTCCAACTGCTAGATGCAATGGACCAACTGCCTCAATTGCTGCACACAATTTTACAACGAAGGCAAGATTGTGCCTCCCAACTGTCCTCCTCTCTACTACAAGCACAAGTTAGGGCATGGTCGCCATACAAGCTACTAGGCAAACTGCCTTAGATAAAGCAAAGGAGTACAGGGTCAAGGTCGAAGACTTGGAGGTTGTCATTACAAAGCTCAAGGATGAGCTCCCTATTAGTGAAGACCATGATGGACCAGCTAGACAAGGCAGAATCAAGCCTCAGAACCACAAAAGAGTGAAGGACACATACCGAGGAAAGGTACGACTGACAAATCCAACTCTTTAGAACCTCCTCGCATAGGAACGAGCCCTCATTTTCACTTTGCAAGCCAAAAACGAGCAGCTCCACACCTCTGGACACCTAGAGGAGTCCATGCTAGAAGACATGGAGTAGTAGGAGTTCACAATGTAAAGGGTGGTATTTGCACAACTCCACCTACACATTTTCCCCACGCACCATCACCCAAACACTTCAAATGCACTTTGACACCCTCCGCACACAAAACCTCATCTTCCACATCGATCCCACCGCCCCCCTCCCACCCAACACCCTCCCAACCATCCTCTGCCACAATCTCGACCACTGTCGCCCCATCCTCGCCATGTCCTACTTCTCCCTTGAGCTTCAACCGGCTAGCCTCTCCCTAGTTTGCCCCTCCGATCTTCAAGCCTTAGTTGCTCACCCGATTCTCTTGAACTTCCAGGTGTGGTGCAGGGTAATCATCGAGAAAACCAATTATCCACAAGACGATGACGTGATGCAACAGGCCAAGCCCGACGAATTGAGCCCATGGGTCTGTACTCTCGAACGCATCTAAGCCGATATCGATTGGATGCAGACCTATGGCCAGGCTTCAGTAGTTCAAACTCAAGGGCATTTAACTACCTACTGCTCCACGACCTACCACCCCCTCGGCATCATCATTTTGTTCAATAGGGTGCTATAAGCTCTCCAGGACTCACTTGAGTCCTTGGTCAGCAATTTTGAAACAATTCATGTAGCATACCCCAAAGATGTCACCGAGGAGGAAGGGTAGGAAGCCATCTCTGTCTTTAACACTACTGCCTCCCCGTAGAAATTTCACAGTGCCCCGCGGTGGTAGCAACAGTGCACTTCAATCGCCTTATCCTCCTACTTTGAGATCTCCGTGCCACAGTCATCCCATTGATGACAAACTTCACAACCTCACCAACCAGATTGTCTTCAACCTTGCCATTGGCCCCTCCCAATTCCAAGACTTAGGCCTATACCTTCAGGTCCGCAACCTCCATGGCCATCAAATCGAACATTCAAGGACATGCATCCCACCTACTTTTGGAAGTACTGAGCCTATTTCATGCCACCTACTTCTGGAAGTACTGGGCCTATTTCACCCCCCGGCAACCCCCCCCTTCCCCAATACCCCCCCCCCCCTTTGCGCCCATTGGACCGCTATGCCATACTCCAAACAGTTCTCTGCACCCACCTCTTAGAGCATAGCTAATCTGAGGATGGCTCAACAACAGGAAGGGGGGCATGTAAACAGCCATTGAGCATGTGATGGATTTGGCTAACCCACATCCTACGAGTTTTGAGCCACAAATGGCTTAGGATCGAGGTAGTCCTACAAGTTTTGAGCCACAAATGGCTTAGGACTGAGGTAGTCATCGGGATTGCCCAAATTGGGAAGGATAACACAAGAGCCATTTGGATCCCATATATGGATAACACAAGAGATATTTGAAGACAAAGGGAAGGTTGTGAGACTCAGCATTTGCCTTGATGCCATGTGGGCAAAAGTGGTTGTAACGAGAGAGAGAGAGAGAGAGAGAGAGAGAGAGAGAGAGAGAGAGAGAGAGAGAGAGAGTGGTACAAGAAAAGGGTTGGCCCTCCCTTCAAAAGTTGACTTGTATAAAAGGCCAAGTGGTTGACTTTGGTCTTCATTGTTGTATGCAACCTTTGAGAAATACAAGCTCTCTTCTTGCTCATGTGTTGAGATTGAGGTTTGCTTTCTCTCCTGGTTTGCCTTTGGTGTTTACCACAATCCCCCTTCACCTTCTTCTCCTTCTCTCTCTCCTCCCCTTCTTCCCTTCCCCTCCCCCTCCCCTTCCTCTCTCTCTCTCTCTCTCTCTCTCTCTCTCTCTCTCTCTCTCTCTCTCTCTCTCTCCCCCCCCCCTTTCTTCTCGGTGGAAACCCCATTGCAACGATCTGATAGGCTCTCAAGTGATATGAGTGAAGGATTCTATACACAATGGCCCCACAAGGAGTTGCACGGGAGTGAAGAACTCCGTTGGCACACTTCCAATATCCCCACGACACGTGTGTCTCCACTAGACAACACAGATGGAAATTTACTCTCCTCTTCCAAGGCTCTTTTACATATATATGTATGTATACATATACATATACATATATATACATACATACACATACACATACAATACACATACACATACACACACACACGCACGCGCACACACACACACACACACACACACACATACATATATATATGTGTGTGTGTGTGTGTGTGTACATATACACACACACATACATACATACATATGTATGCATGCATGTATGCATGTATGTATATATAAATAGGTAGTAGTAGATGTGATGCGTAGGTAGGTGATTGGAAAAAATGGTGGGCAATTCACGGCTGGCTATAGAAACCCGCACAGTGTCTGTCGTAAAATGTACTACATGTACCATATTGTACCATATGAAAATTTTCATATGGTACACAAACTATCTTCCCCATATACATTGCTAAGTTTAAAAAGGTTTTGACATGCGCCAAGCGACATTGAAAGTAATAGAACTTCTCAAATCTTACTGTTTGTGAGAACTTATTTGCAATATGATCATTAGTTGGGCAATATATCAATTCAACTTTGTTAAATTGGATTTTTTACCGGTGTATTGATGATGAACCTTGATACTTTGTATATTGTCTGAGTGAAAGAGTGTCTAATCTATTGATAACAAATCACATTAGTTTGCAAAACCAAGCATCTTCACATGCCATATTTGTGGTATGGCTTGCTATTCTTGCTGTCATGATTGGTGCTGGATCAACATTAGAGACATATGCATTTCTAATTTTCTATCATCAATGTTTCTTCCCAAGTTAACATCCCTAAAACCATTTGTTGAACCCCTTGAATGAAGGGCCTCAACAAGTTATGAAGTTAAGAGTAGGGGTGCAACAAATCAATGAACCACGATAAAGCATCTGTTTGAGCGAATCACAAAGAGACTTATATACTAAAGTCAACATAGTGTGGATTGAGCCAAAATAAGGCAGTTGGAGTGGAAGAATTTCTTGAGCTAAACAATGGGGGGCCCTTGTTAGAAGAAGTTTCAATGTAAGTTATAAAGGCACCTACCTTGATGACTAGGTGAAGATGAATGTAAAAAGTAGTATATGCCAAGCCTTAAGGGAGATGTATAAGAGAGAGAGAGAGAGAGAGAGAGAGAGAGAGAGAGAGAGAGAGAGAGGGTCATCCCATGTTACCAATGTGATTAGTAAGTGTGTTGAGTTTTGCCAATGAGCCAAATGTACTACCTTGAGCAAAAAGATCTAAGTAGTATAAAGAGCATTTCTTGCTACATACATTCATCTTAAGCGATTGTCTTTCCTTTTGACTTTAACTCCTCCATTAGTTCCAAGCGTCCACTGTTAACAAACACATCCCCTCTATAACTTCATTTGGTAGTGTGAAAACTGCAGTTTGCCTTGCAAAGCCCACAATGAAGACAAATAGAATGCATTTCCCAATGAACAAATCTACATGTTAGCTATGATTCAGACTTAACACAATTCAATTGGGATTGATAGTCATATTTATAACCAAAACCTATATTGTCAATATTCTTTTAGATCTACATACAAAAGTTTGCATATCTTGATATTTAGTGATTGCATGTAATGGGTGTATTAATAAGTTTTGCATTAAGCATTTTAAACTATTGAAGAATCATTTTGGTATATTTGCATTAGAGGAGTAGAATCTAATCATCTAACCTCTAAAATATTGATTCCATGAAAGTAGTGCAAAGGACCCATGTCTTGTAGGTTTACCTTTAATAGTTTCAGCAAGTCGTCCACATGAACTTTGGAGAAGCAAATTGTCCACATAAGTATTGATTACAAACATGCTATGTCTTGTTCTAAGGTCCTTCTTTGAGAATGTGCAGAGATGAATTTGTTGAGGATGCAAAATCCAAGCTAATGTAAATTGGCATAACATTAGGCATTTTATTTTCGTTGTTCTTACTTCAATACATAAATTATTTCATGAGTTTGCATTTCAAATACTCTACTTAGGACTTCATGATCTTTAGGTTGATCCATTTATACCTCTTCATCAATATATCCATTCAAGAGGGCAATCTACAGCCACTTGATGAATGGACATATTGTAATGTGTAGCTAAGGAAATAACATTATAATGAAAAGCTATGATATTTGATGAATGGACATATTATAATGTGTAGCTATGGATGCCTTGACGATATTAGTGATCTTTGCCGCTTGAACAAAGGTCTCTTATTAGTCAATCTTGTGCTTCTAGTATAACCTTTGGCTGAAAATGAAGCCAAGGGAGGAGTGTACAAGGTGAGGAAAGAAAATATATAGCCAAAGGTCAGGAAAGAAAATATATAGCCAAGGAAGGAATGGACAAGGTGAGGAAAGAAAAAATATAGCTAAACAACCTTTTAACTGTTGCTACGAGATTGAAAGATTTTGGAGGGATGAAGTGAGGTAAGGACTTCCTTTAGCCATGGCTATGTATTGGTGGAAGAGAGGGTGTAGACATAGAGTGTGGAAAAGTAAATAAAAACACACAAAGGAGGTTAAGGTTAGCCATGCTGTTTCCATGATGGGCATTTATACAAATTTGATGCAATGAGAAGTAAAAAATAAGAAGTAAATTTTCTTTTCAAAAATGTGTGTGAGAGAGAGAGAGAGAGAAAGAGTCCTAGAACTTGAAGTATTTAGAAGCCTTTAGGAGGCATTTTGTCCTTGAGAGAAGCATGGAGACACATTCTATCTTGAGAGGAGAGAGAGGGAGTCCTAGAATTTGAGGTACTTAGAAGCCTTTAGGAGGCATTTTGTCCTTGAGAGAATGAACGGAGACACATTCTATTCTATGTTTTAAAAGGAGGGAAGTTCAATGGTTTGAAGCTACATGTAATAGAGAAGGAAGGAAGGGTGTAAATTGAAGAAAAACGAAGAGGGTGAATAATATTTATGAGGAAAAGGGTATGAATGGGAGGGAAGCTGCCAAAAAGTGGGCAATGAGATGTGGATGGATAAAGGGAAGGGGGGCAAGGGGGGGATGAGGTGGTAGAAAGAAAAGCGAGTGGATAAGGGGAGGGAATGGAGGGAAGGGATCTACGTGGGCGATTCTGAATCAAAAAGGGGCAAAGATTAATTTAAGAGGGAAGAAAAAAAAAAGGGGAGCCACTTATTATTATTAATATTATTATCGTCATCTCCAAAAATCAAACCTTTTGTTCTCCCTTACCTTAGTTCTGCTGTAGTAGCACAGTAGAGCTTTGGCTATGGCGATCGCCACCCTCTCTGAAGCTGCACCTTGCTCCTTGGCTATGGCGATCCTTCTTCCTCTCTGATTGCCTTTCCTCTCCCTCTTCCCTTCCTGGCTATGGCGATCGCTTCCTCCTCTTCCCTCCTCGATCGCCTCTCCCTCTCCTTCTCCTCCCTCGATCGCTCCTCTTCCTGCCCTTGCTCCTCCTCCTCCTCCTCCCCCCCCCCTTCCTCCTCTTTCTTCCTCCTCCTCCCCCCCCCTCAACCCCCCCTCCCTATCCACTTCTCTCGCCAATTCCGCCTCTCCCCGATCGCCTCCTCTCCTCCCAATACCAATGACACCCCCGCCAGCAATGATGCGGCCTCGCAAGAATCTGCACTCTCCGACTTCGATTCCTCCGCCACCACCTCCACCGTTACTAGCACCGAGCCCCCTCCTTCAGCCCTTCCTCAGCAGCAGCAGCAGCCGCAGGCGCAGCAGGCCCCCGGCGTCTCCTTGAGCCTTGAGGATGTCAATCCCGTCGGCCTTGGCCGCCGATCGCGACAGCTTTTCGACGAGGTCTGGCGACGATTCACCGAGCTGGGGCAACTCACTCGGTCGCCCCGGGACGATGAAGGGTACGACAGTGTCCTGATTGGAGGACCCATGTGTGATTTCACCATCCCGGGGGCAGAAACGACGACGGTCTTGGTTGCCGGAGCGACAAGCCGTGTTGGACGGATCGTCATTAGGAAGCTGCAACTTCGCGGCTACAAAGTCAAGGTAGCATTGCCTGCTATCAATGAATGAGCATTCCCATGTGCCTCGCCGTCTTATGTGTTGAAATTCCAAACGCTGTGTGCGCAAAAATGAAGTGATTGCGCACGACTTAGTTGGGCTTGCCATTGTTCTGTAAGATTGCGTAAATTCTGAGAGATTCCTCACAATCTATTGGGATCTTGTCATTCGTCGTTTTGTACGTCGATTCCAATTTCATGCAGGCATTAGTGCGGAAAGGAGACCCAGAAACACTTGATATGCTCCCAAGATCAGTGCAAATTGTTGTTGGTGATCTTGGCGAGCCTTCAACTCTCAAAGATGCCGTAGAAGGCTGCAATAAGATCATATTTTGTGCAAGAGCACGATCTACTATCACTGGAGATCTTAACAGAGTGGATCGCTTTGGCGTTTACAATCTGTGCAAGGCTTTCCAGGTTTTTAAGATTACACAAACACTTATAACTACTGTTTCTACACCTTTACAGTGAAGCAGGGTTCCGCTTTTGTGTCACTCGCGTGTAATGGATTGCATTGTGATGAGTGGTCGTGGTAGCTTGTCAAGCCAGAGGATAATTGTCAGTTTCGCCCCGCCTCTTATGTTCCAGGATTTCAATCACAGAATGGCCCAGACCAGGGCTGGACGGAGCAGCAAAAGCAAGCTGTTGATTGCAAAATTCAGTCTGCCGAACGCAAAGGAAGGGTGGGCGGTCCGGCAGGGAACATATTTCACTGATGATATAGCTGTGAAATTCGATGGGGGAATAGGTGCCCAGTTTGAGATTGGGGAAGATGGCAATGCAACATTTTCGGGTCAGTGGTCTGAAAGGGACTCTTTATACGACGTTTTCATATGATATGCTCAATTATACTCTTGCCTTGAGATTTGTTGTTCATTCTTGTGCTCAAGATCTTTTAAACCTACCATTCCTTACGCACGTCTCTAACAGCACATCGGACAACCCTGTAGAATCGAAGCAACATAGAGCATGTCCTTAATGCTTGCTTTCTCCCAGTGCAGGGTATGTGTTTACTCGAGGAGGCTACGTTGAGGTTGCAAAGAAGCTCTCTCTTCCTCCTGGCCTTTCCCTTGATAGGTATTTGGGTATTGGCTACCTTTATCAGTAAAGGCGACACTTTTGGCTCTGCCTGGAGATTTCTGAGCTGAGTTACATGATCGTCTTGTGAAAGAATGAAACGCTTGATTGATTTTTGCAGGTACGAAGGCTTGGTCTTGTCTGTATGTGGGGATGGAAAGATATATAGTTTGATATTGGAGGCATGCTCTATGGATGATCCTTCTCATAATATACTCTATGTTGCACGATTTGCTACTCGTCTTGGTTACAGCAGGGTATATCTACTGTTTACCGTTCAATCAACATAAAGTTGGAACAGTGATTATTTGCTTCTATTCTGTAACTCTTCTGTAATTGCTTTGCTACTTCAGAGTAATAGCAGGATCACGAACCATAGCTCGTGCCTTTCTTGCAGGTAAGGATACCGTTTTCTTCATTTAGGCCTATGAACCCCGAGGATCCAGCTCTTGATCCTTTCTCTATACACACCCTGATCATTAGATTCGAGCCTCGGAAACAGGTCTGTATTTGTATTATATTCAGTTACTTCTTAAGTTAAACGAGGCATGGCATATGCTGGTTTAGCTGTGTGTTTTTTGTGGATGGATGATGTTGTGCTCTGGTTTTCATCCAGAACCAGTTCTCATTGCGGGATTGCTTGATGCGTTTTATCCTCTTGTAAGGAGACCTACTGACTTGCGGGAGCCTTCTCTTATGTAGAGGGCAGCTTCTGCTCGCACAGGAAGTGCCCCTTCAAATTCACCAAACTTGCGCGACAACAACAGTTTTAAGCTAATAATAGATTACATCAAAGCGTTGCCGGTATGATGTTTCCCTGCATTCTGTGTCTTGACTGACCTCTAATAACTTCAAGAATCTTTATCAGAAGGCGGTAATGGTGTACTTGACAGGCAGGGCAGGAAACGGATTTCATTCTGATATCCTGTACAGGAGCTGGCATAGACCCTGATGAAAGGGAGAAAGTCCTCAAGGCTAAACAGGTTTAGCACCGCATGTAATCAAAAAAGCATTGTGTTCCTGAATAGCAACTGGTTAAGAGCTTGTTCTGCTGTACACGAGCTTTTTCTGCTCAGATCTGGGAAAACAGACTAACATGCGTTACATGCTTTGTGTTAAGGGTGGGGAAGCAGCTTTGAAGAATTCTGGTCTGGGCTACACAATCATCAGACCAGGACCATTGCAGGTGTGCTGAAGTCTGCCAATTGTGCTTTTATCTGTCTTACTCCCCGGTCTTTTTGCAAGCCTTACTTCTGTCTTTTTAAAATTCACAAAGTTTCTTTTGCTCTTCCCTTCCATTCATTTATGTGAATGCTACTCGCTCTTCCTCTGCCCTCTTTGTAATATGTATTGCATGGATTGATTGTAATAAAGCAGTGGTTTTTTGGTGTTGATTTGCTCTCATATCAATATTCAGTGAGGAAGTACGAACATTTGATATCCAATGCTTGGCTGCAGGAGGAACCAGGGGGGCAGCGGGCTCTTGTTTTTGATCAAGGGAATAGAATCTCACAGGCAGTGACCTTACAGAAACTCATTCTTGTTAATTCTTTATGCTTTTGTTTTGGACTTAATCTAATGCGCTATGCGTTTGTATGACGTCTTGTGATTCAGGGAATCAGTTGTGCTGATGTGGCAGACATCTGTGTGAAAGCTTTACACAATCCGGTTGCCAGAAACAGAAGTTTTGATGTGAGTTTGACCTACTTGCACTCGCAAGCATCAGAAGCTCTGTGTACTTTTACCTCTTTCCAAAGGAAAGTAAATTTGATAGAAGAAAGATCCCACCTCATGTATTGCACTTCAGGCTTTCTGGTCTCATCGATTATCCTGCTTTTGTATAATGCCAATGCATTAAGAATGTCTGCTTGTCTTTTTCCTGTAAAACTTGATTGTTTTGCTGTTTAGCTGAATTCAGAAATTTTTTTGGTGGGCATGGATAAGAGAACATTCCCACATGAGCTGCTGTATCCAGCTGGATCTCTCAAACCTTAAAGACAGCTGTTCCCCTATTGTACGGGAGATTTTTGACTAATTTGTAGGAGCCCCCATTAACATTGCAATTTCTCTACACGCTAAGCATGTAAATCGCGCATGGCTGCTTCGACATATCTGTCAGCCAATCTGAGAGCCCCATCTTCCTCCAATTCCCTTTTTTAGCATGCATTCCCTCCTTTCAAGCTGGCCATCCCACATTCCGTCCTTTCAAGCTGGCCATCCCACATCACTGCCAGAGGAGAGTAGTATTCCCTTGTCTGCTCCCCTTTTTATGGTAACAATCTGCCAGTAGTCCATTTTGAAGCATGGGAATGTTCTCCTAAATTTCTCCTCTTCGTCATGCCATCCTTCCTGTGCATGTGCTCATCCTAGCATTTCTCTCTTTCTTCTTTACGCAAGCAGTATTTTTGATCCATTAATTTCTTGTATGCAGGTATGCTATGAATATGTTGCAGAGCAGGGACAAGGGTTATATGAACTTGTAACACCTCTCTCTCTCTCCCTCTCTCCCCCCCCCCCCCCCCGTGTGCATGTGTGTGTGTGATTTCCTGCACCTGTCTGTGCGCGTGCATGCGTATTTTCATGAACCACTTTAGTGATGGGCTCAAATACCATCTATATACCTTTCATCCCATAGTCATAATGTTGGTGAGAGTCAACCACAACCTTTTGAACTTTGTTGACATTATTAGCTCTTAATCTTATTCTTCGACGAAGCCATCCCTTCCTGAGCTTGAATTCTCCCCCGGTTGACAAAGGTCTGGTGCAGCTGTCTACTCTGCTGTCATGTGTGGCCATAAACCTGTCTGTGCGTGTGCATGCGCATTTTTATGAAGCCAATATAGTGCTGGGCTCAAATCCCACCTATATACCTTACATTCCACGGTCATGATGTGGTGAGAGCTAACCAAAACCTTCTGGACTTTGTTGAGATTGTTGGCTCTTTATCTTACTCTTCCAGTAAGCCATCCTTCCTGAGGTTGAATTCTCCTCTGGTTTGTAAAGGTTTGGGTGCACTGGGTACAATCGTTAACTGTGCTGTCATGTGTGGCCATAAACCTGTATAGTGCATGCCAACAAATCTCGCTCCCGTAAATGTCTGCATGCACAAGCTAGCTTGATCAGAGTGTAATATTGATGGCTTAATGTCTTCAGTGAATGCCAATCCATTTTCCAATTTCAAAAAGATGGTTGGCAGCTGGCTTACTTCTGCTTGTATGTGCAACAGGTGGCCCATTTGCCAGACAAATCAAATAATTATTTGACTCCAGCTTTGTCTGTCTTAGAGAAGAACACATGATTTTTGCTGTTAGATGATGTTTTTCTGTTATAATGGTGCCAAATCTATGTAGAAAATAAGCAGATTGAAAGGCACCATTGGTGATTCTTGGAGCAAATAGGCAGCGGCTAATTTGTAACTCTAGAAAATTTGGGCGATCGAAGTTCGCATTCAGCAATTTGCTAGCTCTCCCTGCTACTGTGCTGTAAGCAAATGTAAATAAGATCATTTATGCGAATGCTCATTTCGTATCTGTACATAGTTTGGTAGTACTAATTGATTGAATGACTAACATGTTCATCATGAGAATGTATTCAACAGTGGCTAGGAATCATCCCTGGCTGAAGCAAAAGTGTTCCGTATCAGCTGAAATTTGTTTCCTTGGTGTAAATAAAATTTTAACCTTATCTTGCACCTTTCACAGCATTCAATTAAGTTCCATTTCAACTTGTTGTTTTGAGATCTTTTCATAAGCACGGTGCTTAATCTTCTGTAGGGCAGAGTACAAAGGGTGGAGAAGAGAAGAGAAGAGGAGAGAGAGAGAGAGAGAGAGAGAGAGAGAGATTTATCTGTATGAAAGGCCTATCAGGCCAAAGGCTTAAATATATAACGATCAGAGCGCCCCATTCAGGGGAGCTAGAGGTGTAAACTAAACAAAAAAACCATAAATAATGAAGCAAGCCAACGATGTGGGGTGTTATCATGTATACCTCAGGCAGTTGGGCACCACATCTGATCTGTCGAGTGATCTAAGCATGGTTGGGCATATCAAGGATCATGGTGCCTCTGTAGCGTATATGAGATGTGGTGGCGCTGTTCTCTACTCTGCTTATGGAGTGTACCTATGGGTGGTGTGACGTAACCTGATACCTGATGCAGTGAACACAGTAACTCGGATGGGAATCGGGATGCCTATTTGTTAGCCCCCTTGATGTCCTTGTTGGCTTAACAGGTATGAAGAGTGAGCTCAGGGTCCCTTGTCATGTGATGACCACCCAGTGTGAGATCCTCCCATGTATAGAAATCATTTGTGATCCTCTTGTTGGAATTCAAGGGTCAATCCCCCACCTGTGAGCCCCTAAATGAGAGCAACGGCGCTTGAGACCTACACGATGTTCGGTCTAGAGTGTGCACACCACATGGATACATGTAGGGGGATGTAGAGAGGCTGTACCTGGCTGTCGTTGACTTATCTAAGGTTAGGTCTCTTCCACTGTGTATGCTTTTTCTAACAACCTCGATATATATATGTGTGCGCTGAATAGTGTGGGACACGTCCCCTGCCACCCAGCCCTGTGTCCACTCTTAGCTTGCGTATTTGTAGTGGACGCACTGCGTGACTTCACACAAGCTAGGGTTCTCGATACTCTTCTATCCAGAGTAATCACAGCTCTTGATACAAGGAAGCATCTAATGTCTCCTCGTCAGTGGCAATAGCACAAGTAGGTGCTTGGTTCAAGTCAAGGTTTGAGATGTTGACATGCAGAGAGCCCAACAAGAGTCGACTTACATGATACATCAATGGTTTTATTCAGCAATTTGCAGCTGGCACTTCGCACATCAACCGAAAAAGGGACATTAAGTATGCATGGGAGTGTCGTTAAATCCTTGAACTTTTGGTCTCATTTGCATGACAAGATAGGAGTTCTCACTTTGCTTCGTTTGTGTTGATCGACTCTAATTGCTCACTCCATGAACAAATCTATGGAAATCTAAAGAAAAATTAAGAAGTGACCGATTTTATAATTTGCATTAAAAACTATTAATTCAAATTCCAGAAAAGTGATCCAAACCTAAGAGAGCTAGGAGTGCTAAATTCTATGTCTTCATGGGCTTTGCACAATTCTCTTTCTTCCTTGTAGTAACTCTGGAGAAGGCTGGCCCAGACTCATTACTATAAGGAATAAGCTCTTCATTTATATGTTCCAGAGTTTCCTTTGGGAGTTTTCGAGACACATGAATATTTGATTTGCAAGTTGGCTTTCCATCTACAGTTGAGGAGTTTTACAAAGTGGATGGAGAAGAGTAGCTGTGCTATGGATGGGGCAACTCACCTTTCTTGCACAATAGCCTTGATCTCAGCTGATATACATAATACACAGGGCACTAGTATTTTATGTAAGTAGTAAGTATTAAGTGATAAGTTTAAATTATAAGATTTAAGTTTCAAATTAGCCATGATAAATTATGAATTTCATAATTGATGTAGAAAGGCTTGTACATTTGTTTAGCTTTTTCCAAACCTTGTGTATCAAGTGGTATAAAAGACTAAGAGTGCATCCCTCCATATTCATTACCACTCAACATCACAAATAGTGACCTTAAAGTAGTCAAAATGGTCTATTTGATGTCATAAAGAGATATCAAGAATAGAGACCTATACAAGAAGAGCATTAGTGTCCCTAGAGCTATCTTGATGTAGTAGTTGATAAAATACCATTGTCCAACACAATTCATGGTGCATAACATGCAATTGCTCTAGAATAAGTAACATTTAGGTGATTATGAATGAGGACCACACAAGCGACATATATATGCACCTTGTCCAACAATTGTGAGGTGGCAATCAACTTGACCACTTTCCATGAAACAATTTTAGTATTAGTTTTTAATACCCACTAAGTTTAACCAAGTGCTGACCGAATATACATTGATCTCCTCAACCATGAAAGGCTATAGAAGACTAGTCACTTGTTACATGATACACGATACAAGACACTTGATATTGATTACATGACTTGTCTCAATACATGATATTTTATGATTTTCCCATAATAGGTTAGTATATGTCTTTGACTCATTCAACATGATTGAGTATTCAAAAAATTGTATGCTCTCCCCTTAAGGAAAATTCCACTAGATACTTGATGATTGGTTGAAACAAATCATTTTATCCAACGTAGGGCCTTCACATCATTTGGTAGGATACTTGATTGGAGAGACTTGAGAGATTTGAGAAATTACCAATGCCATATAAGAACAATATTTTCATAAGCTTTCCACAGAACAATTACTTGAACAATGATCATGGATTTTAGAAAAGGTATGGTATCCTTCTCTATCTCCATAGGATTTAACTAGAGGCGAGAAAAAAGTGCATCCTAGTGCACACTAGTTAAATCCTATGGAGATAGAGAAGGATACACTAGGATGCAATTTTTTCTTGCCTCTAGACACATTAGTTGGTTGATTGGTCATGAGAAATAGATTCATCATGATTAAGGCCCAAGATATGACTCTATTGCACTCGTTGTTGTGACCACTCCACCATCAGCTTCACATGTATCATTTGACTTGCCTAAGATTCCCCCTAATGTAAATAAATGCTTGACATTCCATTTACCAGCTTTGTATTTAGTTTAAAAGCCTTGAAAGCAAAGCCTTGTGACTTGTGACTTGTGATTGTCCGAAAGCTCTAATTTCTTTGTTTCTCTTGTATTAGAAGAATAGAAAATTTATCAAATCATGGAATATTCATGCAGATAACCCTATCACAAATAATTTAAAAGTCCCTACAAAACTAATAAAGGTACTTTTTGCTAAATTTTTGTCACCTTGACTTTCTCACCACATGCAATAATCTGAGCTTTGGTATATCCTAATCTATAACAAATGGCCTTTATATGTGTCCTTTCCTCGTGCTCAAGTGTTGATAAACAAAACTTGAATGGTAGGATTCAATGTGTATTCACTTGTAGTCTTACCATCCTATAGATCTGGGATGCTATAATCCTTCATTGATAGATTCAACATGGTCTGGGATCTTTTGCCCCTTTGGTTCCTTTTTTCTTTTGATCTTTCAAATAGAAATATTCTTTTTAGGAGTCTTTTCATCACTTATGGCTAGATCCCACAATTACTTTTCTTCATAGATTTTTTTCATCTTAAATTTCCATGCCATTGGATTACCTTTCACGTTTTGAACACTCAGGAGGTACACATTCACTCATGATAGACATGATAACTTCATGGTAGGGTTCATGTGGTCTTGTCCTTGTCTTTCTACCAACAAATACATGATAAACACATAACTTGAGGGCTTTAGATTCACTTTTTAAAAAAAGCACATCTCTAGAACTTGTAGCACCACCCATTACGGATCTTGGGTCAATGCTTCCCCATTTTGACGACTAGAAAATGGTTTAATTTGACCTCCAAGTGGCCTAAAAAAACAACTAAAAAGATGCCTTGAATGTATGCTTGATTGAATATTTGATTTGAACCGAAGGACCCTTGAGCGAGGTGGCAAAAAAATGCCTCAAAGTTGTGGGTCAAATTTCTTTAAAATTAGAGTCCAAATAGTGCTCGAAATGCACTTGAAAGTGGCCTAAAATGGGAGTAGGGTCACTTGAGTACACCTAACTTAAGCAATACTTCATTCAATTAGCTTGGTTAATTGTACCCAAACTAAATCAGATTAGTTAGCCTAAATTGTAGTTAGTGCTAGCTTGAGTTAGACAGACAAAGGTTGATGTTACCCCAAGTTATGCTTCACTTGATTTGAACTTTGCCTTTAGCCACTTAGGTTGGGTTAATCAAACATGGATTTTTCTAACATTTGTCTTAAAAGATGTTGAGGAAGTTGCCTTTCTTAGGGTTGCAACATTCGAGTAAGCTGTTTGATCACTTAGGCATGATGTTGTTAGCGTTAGACAACATACCAACTCCAAAATCTCTCCTGTCATACCTTCTTCTCAATAGCTCGGAGTTGTGCCTTGATTGGGTACTTTCCCTTGCTAGTCTTTTTGATCTAGAGTGACCATGTTGTCTTCAAGAGCTTCATGCATGGGAACCTCTTGGTTGTCCATGTTTTCTCAACCATACTCTAAGAAGACATCACATCGAGCTAAGTGTCTTTTCCTTCTCTATTCTCGTTGATCGCTGATTCACAAGGTGATTCAAGACATACATCACAAAATGGGTCGTGTATCCATCCATTCAATAGATTTCATGTAAACCACCAAAATGATGGTTGCTTAGTATAAGATGGTAAAATGACCAATGAGTCCCAAGAGGTTATACAATTTACACTTCATAATCACTATAAATCTCGACAAAATATTTGTTACCATCATGATTGCCTATTCTCCCTCACCTAATAATCTCAATGCCACCTACGTCTTACCTTTTACCTTTGATCTATCACCCCAAGGTACCACCAGGGTCTTTTACTTGGTGACTTGCTAGGGTCTTCCACTTGGCAATGAGCAATCTACTATTACGTTTCAAGACCCCATTTGATGCCCATGAATGTAGGAATACTTTATTCACACTACTAAGGTCAACACTGATTACACAAAAAAACTCTTCTGTATAGCTCAAGAGATTAAGATGACAAAAGAGTTCTTGACAATAGGCTTACACCATAAAGAATTCATCGATGGAAAATATGATGGGAACCTAAAACTTATCAAGAAAGATATACAAGACCCAGGTTTGCAAGCATCAATGGATAAAGAATACAAGGTTGTCGATGACAATGATGCTTGAACACTTGAATATTTGCTTGCACACAAACACATTACTGTGGTTATAAAAGGGGTTACAAATCTAGCTCGCATTTGATGGGACAAACACAAATCTTGGATTGTAGCCATATGTTATGGTAAGAGTACAAGATTGACTAGTAAGAGACCTTTGTTCAATTTCATGTGGACGATTGGTTGACAATATTAAAGGTAAACCTACAATTGAATAATCTATGAAAGACATGGGTCCTTTGCACTACTTTTGTGGAATCAATATTTTGGAGGTTGGATTTAGATTCTAATCCTTTAATCCAAATATACCAAAAGGAATCTTCAATAGTTTAAAATTCTTGATGCAAAATTTATGAATACACTGACTAAATGCAATTTCTAAATATCAAAATATGCAAACTTTTGTGTAGAGTTTTTGTACACAAAAAAAAATAAATTTGAATAGAGATCCAAAAGAATAATGTTGATATAGATTTTGGTTATAAATATGACTATCAATCCCAATTAAATTTAAATGGTGTTTAAGTGTGAATCATAGCTAACATGTGGATTCGTTTGTTGGGAAATGCATTCTATTGTCTTCATTGTGGGCTTTGCAAGGCAAATTGCACTTTTCTAGCAATTTTCACACTACCGAATGAAGTTAGAGGGATTGTGTTTGCTAATAGTGGACATTTGCAACTAATGGAGGAGCTCAATGATCGCTTAAGATGAATGTATATAGCAAGAAATGCTCTTCAAACTACATGGAAGAATTTTTAGCTTAAGGTAGTACATTTGGCTCATTGGCCAAACCTACTAATCACAATGGTAACATGGGAAGACCCCCATGTACCACTTGCCAAGCATTTACATTCATCTACACCTACTCATCAAGGTAGGTGCCTTTATGACTTAAACTAAAATAACTTCTAACAAGGCCCCCCACTATTTAGCTCAAGACATTCTTTGACTCCAAACAACCTTATTTTGGCTCAATCC
This sequence comes from Dipteris shenzhenensis, assembly GCF_047967505.1. Taxonomy (NCBI): domain Eukaryota; kingdom Viridiplantae; phylum Streptophyta; class Polypodiopsida; order Gleicheniales; family Dipteridaceae; genus Dipteris; species Dipteris shenzhenensis. Next base: position 11,768,756 of record NC_141599.1, read on the forward strand.
ACACTATGTTGACTTTAGTACATAGGTCGCTTTGTGATTCACTCAGACGATGCTTTATTGTGGTGCATTGATTTGTTGCCCCCCTACTCTTAACTTCATATCTTGTTGAGGCCCTTCATTCAAGGGGTTCAACAAATGATTTTAGGGATCTTAATTTGGGAAGAAACATTGATGATAGAAAATGAGAAATGTATACGTCTCTAATGTCGATTCAACACCAATCATGATAGCAAGACTAGCAACCTATACAACAGATATGGCATCTGAAGATGCTTGGTTCTCCAAACTCTATCAAAACTTTATTTGTTAAGATTAGACACTCTTCCACTCAGACAATATACAAAGTATCAAGGTTCGTCGTCACTACACTGGTAAAAATTCAATAAATTTGAATTGATATATATCCCAAATAATGCTCATATTGCAAATATGTTCACACAAACACTATGATTTGAGAAGTTTTATTACTTTCAGTGTCGCTTGCATACCGTATGAAAACTTTCATATGGTACAATATGGTACATTTGTCCGTGTAGTACATTGTACGATAGACAGTGTGGGTTTCTATAGCCAACCGTGAATTGTTGGCCACCACTTTTTCCAACCACCTACCTGCGCATCGCATCTACTGCTACCTCCTTTCTACCTTTTGGACCCTACTCTCTAGACTCTCCTCAACTCATATATATGTACATATGTGTGTGTGTGTGTATGAGAGCCTTGGGAGAGGAGAGTAAATTTCCACTGTCCAACCGGGCCATATTATTAGTAGGAATACATCTTGCCTAAACACCAGCTACAACTACCAAAAGGAACACCACAATTATCCCATGCCAGAGCCCTAGCTGTAATGAACTTCAAATCACTACTCTCACAACGCTCAAAAGACTTCCAACACTTTAGCCAAACCATCCAATGTCGCAGCAAAAACCTCCAATGACCGGACACCAACACCTGTAGAGATATCTCCCTGTTCACCAGCAACAACAGCATGCACCTGCACATACTACCATCCAACAAACAACATTTTACAACACCTCCATCTATAATACTCCTTTGCACAATACCATACCGGCCAATAGGACCCTCAGCACCATTTCCCTCCAAAACATTCAACTCCACAATGCTTGCACTGCTCTTCAAGCAAGGGACCTTCATAGAATTCCACCCAAATTTGTGACAAATCCACGACCCAATATAGCTCAACGTGCAATTAAAGCCAAAACATCTCCCACCAACTAAAGCAACGACAAATGCAAGATGCATCTCCGAACGGCCAAATGTGATGAATCTACAAACAAAAGCGCACAGTATTTAAATGTAAGTGTGCCACACATGCAATATGTCTCAGCCTTGTGCATATCTAGCCATCTTGCAAACCACACCAAAAAACTTGATCACCAATCCCTGACCATGGGAGGCTTCAAATAGCAAAACCACAGAGCATTTAAATTTATATACACTTTTAGGGTACCTGAACCAATCTATGACCTCTCTAAACACCTTTATCAATCAATATGTCCAAGGTTATATTATATTCTAAACTACTAAATGTAACAGCATGGTCCATGACACTTCCACATGCTGGAATGACTATCAAACTATGGCCCTACTGAATTTCTCGTCAGTCTAATAATATGGTTGCAAGCTTGAATCTGAACTTGGACTGCCTCATGAAGAAGGCTGAAAGGCCAACAGCAGAGAACATCATCAGGACACGTGCTGCATAGTGACTTCTACTTGAAGGATATAGCTTTCTAACAAGTTAACAATTCAAAATCAACCAATTACTGCCTGCAGAGACTATAGTTTGTGTATAAGGATTACATCCAAGGTTATATTATACTAAATGTAACAACATGGTCCATGACACTTCCACGTGCTGGAATGACTCAAAAACTATGGCCCTACTGAATTTCTCGTCAGTCTAATAATATGGTTGCAAGTTTGAATCTGAACTTGGACTGCCTCATGAAGAAGGCTGAAAGGCCAACATCAGAGAACATCATCAGGGAACGTGCTGCTAGTGACTTCTACTTGAAGGATATAGCTTTCTAACAAGGTAACAACTCAAAATCAACCAATTACTGTCTGCAGAGACTATAGTTTGTATATAAGGATTACAGCAGGAATGAACCAAACATGGATTAAGGATTGAATATATTGTCAATCAAATTCAAAATCTGTTCAGCATTGGGACCACCTTGAATAAATCCACCACATCATGTTTGATAAAGAATTGCCATCATCATGTTCTGATAAGGCAAGCACGTTCTGTAAAGCTTCCTCTGGTGCATAAATCGCCTGCAATGCATAAACAAAACCTCTCCATCCATCTGTTACATCAGCTCTACTCATAGCAGACCATGTCCACTGCACCAGCTCCTGCACAAATCCAGCATCTTGGAAAAGGACTTCTGTGATTGGGAGTATGGGGAGAAGCTGGATGCCAAGGCGACAATCTCTCCTTTCTGCAGAAGCAAACCAAAGCCCTGTATCCCTTTTATTGGCCCATAGAACCCCCACCATGCGATTACTTGACACAAATTCTGGTTCATAGATTGTACAAGTTGAGGGAACATGCCATAAAGCACAAGCTGCCCGAATTTCCAAGGCAGAAAGAGTAAGGCCCATATTGACAAGGTGGCTATCTCCAAAAGCCAATCCCAGGAGAGCAGCAGAATAATAAGCATTCACAGCTTCACTTGTGCTCTCTTGATTCCTGCCATCGGCAAATTCCGTTAGACCACCTGCCCAGGAATGCAACACCCAGAGATCAAAATTCCTTAACCTTGGGAAGAGCCGCTTGCTTCGGGTGGAAGTAGTGTGATGGTGATGAGAATGCCCATGAACATGAAGACCAGAGTGTCCATGATGCTCCATTTGATGGTCATGAAAGGACATGTAATCTTCTACAATTGTGTAAAGATGGGCCCTGTATGTATTAGCCCATATGGGATCCAACTTTGCAAGCACTGCCCCAGCATAGCAAAAATAGCCCATATGATAGTGATGATCATTGTATACACCAAACCCAAAATCTGCATCCGAGTTCTTTGAGCCATTGCGGCTAGTCAACCCCCCCCACCTCTCATCATAAAGCAGAGCATTTCCAGGAAAACTTCCATCCATCCATGGTGTCACTGACTCCTTCAGAAAATCTCTGATTGTTTTCAACACCTGAAAGCAGCCTATCTCCTCTGCTATCATTGCCATTCTAGCTGCTCGGGCCAAAGCTTTTCCATGAAAGTATATTGAATCATTTGTAATTGGCGTCAACGTGGCCACCTCACGTTGCAGCACATCAGAGATCATAGCTTGACTTTGCTGATCCGAGATTCCTCTTGAAGAATACCATCCTACAGAGATGGGGATTTCGCTGAGGACCCAAGAATCGCCCACAACTGCCTGCATTTTCCCATCCATGCTATTGTACGAGAGGGCTGGATATTGATGTTCCACACTGGGTATAGACATCATATCTCTGTGCATTGGAAGGCTAAGCATTAGTAGCTCTCCCCAACCCTCCTTCATCCATTCATATTTGACTTGAAAAGGAACAGAGAGATCAGCGTGCCCTTGTATAGGATAGGCCGAACTAAACCTATCGAGTACTCCCTCTGCAGCATCATCACCTGCTAGCAAAGCAACCCTCACAACTCCCTTGAAACGACCATGGAAACCCAGGTTGAGAGACAAAGAAAGGGGAGCAGAGCTGTAGATCAACCAGGTCTGTCCGTTATTCATCAAAACCCTGTGCTTGGTGCAACTATCGTTGGATGTAACACCCAGCACCGCATGAATGGTGGAGAATCGGGGGCTGGAGTATTCATCGAAGATACACGTGATGTAAGGGCAGCCTCTCACCAAGGGGATTGTGATCCGGCCCGGGAGCTGGAGAGTAACACTGAGATCATCAAAGTCTGAAACCACATGCCTGGCAGAGGAATCTGGATTGCCGCTGCTAATGGTAAGGTTAGGGATGAAAGCCTGATAGATAAAGGCAGGCTGCACAACGCGAGAGGGGTAACAGATGGAAAGGGCGCCATTCTGGGATTGTATCAGGTAAGGATGCAGGTACTCTGGGACGGAACCTTGATTGAGGACGAAGTTGAGCCAGGCAGTATTAGTGGGCAGGGGTGCTTTTCTCAACGAAGGTGCCCAGAGAGGGGATGGAGCGGGGGCAGCTGGATTGTCTGTCGTCGGGAACGGCTGTGGCAGCAGCATCTTCTCTTCTGAATTCAACCAAACCATCTACATTCACCACAAAAAGCAAATCTCTCTCTCTCTCTCTCTCGATCTCTCTCGATCGATCGTTCGTTCGTTTGAATGTAGCTCACGCTCAATCGTCGTTGCCAATGCACCAGCGAGCAAGCACCATCCCAGCACCCCGATTTCTTTTTTGCCAGTGCTCAAGCTCTCCGGTCATCAAGCGTGGTCACAGAACTGAATAAATGCAGGCTCGCTCTCTCTCGCTCTCTCTCGCTCTCACACACACATACACACACACACACAATACTACGTTCCCGCGTGCACATGAATCACTCCACCCCCTCCAAATCTGGCTTCTTATAACAACCAAACTCTCGACTTCAGAAACACGCAGCGTGCAGCCCACGCTCACAAAGACGAGTACGCGATTGTAAAACTTCCAACGCGTTGTTTGAATAGTTTTTCCAAATCTCACCCAATCCCACAACGGGGTTGGCCCGTCACCTAATCTTACACAGAAGCCCATGTGTCCGTTAGCCTCAATTTGAGCTTGGGCAATACGTCTTAGAGTCGACAATCGAGGTTTGATTAAAATTATATTTATCTTTATCTTTAGGCAGGTAGCATTGTGACATAAAAGAGAAATCTGGCCTCTCATGAAGCCACTTGTTATTATTTTATATTTATTTTTGAAATTTTCTCTTTGTTTTCTAAAGGACAAAGAAAATCTCCCACCTTCAACGAAAGTGTTCATTTCTTCTTTTCCTCATCGTGATCATCGTTCAAGAAAGTGTGTTCGTTCCTTCTTTTCCTCATCGTGATCATCGTTCAAGAAGAGTATCGATGGTTATTCACACATCTGAAGACCTGCTTTTCCTCATCTGCTTCTGTTTTTCAAGATCTTCCTGCTTTTCAAGATCATCCAGTTTTTCAAGAAGAGTATCGAGAGTATCGATGGCTCTTCCACACATCTGAAGTTCTACGACCTCTAACCAAAGTTTCGAAAGAGTGGTTGCTTTGAAAGACCAAAGTTTCGCGGAGGACGAGAAACAGTGCGACCTCTAACCAAAGTTTCGAAAGAGTGGTTGCTTTGAAAGACCAAAGTTTCGTGGAGGACGAGAGACAGTGGATCCTCGCGATGACTTCGACCTGTTCTACCTCAAATCGCGGGAGGCTTTTCTCCCCGGATCATCCCCAAATCATCATGATCATCACTGGTGACTGCTTTTACTGGTTTTGTCAATATCTTTACCGTTTTCGTACATTTCGGCATTAGGCGTCCGTCTCTGTTTGTCATCTCTTTGCCGTTTCTGTCAGGCAATCTTTTCGGTGTGTCCCTTGTTGCGTCGGGTGCAAATCTTTTATGCTTTTGCCTCAGATTATGTTCGTTGCTCTACCAGTTTTACTCTAGATGCACGCCATTGCATCCTGTTTTCCTAGGTGCGTACTTGATCCGTTTCACCGTTCCTGTTCTCGAATCTCCTTATGTATTTAATACCTCATTCCTTTGAATTCTGGTTTGTAGGTCTGGCGCTCTAAGCTTTGATCGCCTTACATCTGGTCATTTCTGATCTCGTCTTCGGCTTTATTTTGCCCCGCCATCTCAAGAGTGGTTGCTTTGAAAGAGTGCTTGAATAATTAGGAGATGCAAAATGATCACCGCGTAATCATCACTGCAGCACGGGCGCCATCACATCTGGTGGGTACCGTTGATCTCTTCACTTGTATTCACTCTGTAAATGCTAGCAGCTTTAGGGGTTACATAGTGGAAGAACTAATGAAAACTACAAATCTTGAGGCTAAAACAAATCTTGATGCTAAATAATTTCTTAGGATTCGGCTTGGGTAAGTGGAGAGAACATGAAGATTTATCAGCACTCGAAGCGGCATTAATATAAGTGGTTCAATCATAGTGCAAGGGATTTTGCAAGAAATTTACAAGTTTACACGCTATTCAAAGAAGATTGCATGTGCGCCTCCTCCACTAGACCTCCACCTCCACCTCCCTAAGAGCTTCACACATTACAAAGACTGTTTCTTTCTATGTGTTGTGTGTGCATGTGTGTGGGTGAGAGAGAGAGAAAGAGAGGAGAGAGAGAGAGAGAGAGAGAGAGAGAGAAAGAGAGAGAATCTCATATGAAATGAGGTGCTTGATGTAATTTCTCTTGGGGGTATGAAACTTTCAAGAATATAATGGACAGTAAGTTGTTTGGATCTCTTAGTTCTATGTCAGTGTTTGCTGTAGGCCATTGAGGATTCCTGCACTGCCAAAATAGGAGGAGTGAGAGGATTCAGCCATAAAAGGTAGCCTTGTGCTCCCATTTGCCATCCAACACAGCATCGGCTACTTGAAGACTGAAGAGTTTGAGCTAGACTTTAGAAGCTGTATGTGACCTTCTAGATTATCACTTTAGAAGCCAAACTTTGCAAGTCCCATGAATCCAAGGAAGTAGTTCACAATTGTGACCATTGGGAGGGTTCGCCATGCATTACTTAAGAGATATTAATTATATTTTAGAAACAATGTGACCTAGGTAATCCAGATTACATTAGTAAAGGAGGACAAGGTAAAGCATTAGAGGATATATGGTTGCTTGTAGATTTCACTAATGGATGCTTGATATCCAGGAGCTCCATGTACTATGGGAGGTTATCTAGGCTGTGAAGGCATTTTGCAAGAGATTTTTGAGTCTATTCTCCTACCTCCTAGTGGGAACTTCAAAACACTTTAGCTTGTGTTGATCTACTATACTTTCTGTAGGCTTCATAGTGGTTCCCTACAAACACACCTTCCCCGCAATCACACCTTCCTGTTGCTCCAATGGACTACCAAATGTAAGGCAGTCTCAGGTTGAGGGTTGCATAAAGACCTTGGCTTGGACATTTTATAGGCCTAGGAGAAATAGACCAGTTGGCGATTATAACATGGTTGGTATAGCAGTCAGTCCAATCAAACTGAATGGATTGCCCCTACTTCTATTGGCTTGATTAAGGATCAGAATTGCAATAATGGCATTCTAGCAGCCTGCTGCACTTACCATACATATTGCAAGGACTGATGTCCCCACCACCACATCTAACTCCCATGTGTTGCCAACAATAAGATCAGGGATCACTCGACCTTTCTCTAAGACTACTACATTGGACACTGAGGATGAGGATTCTGGAAATAGACAAACAATACTTGATTTTGGTATTTATGCTTACATCAGTAGAAATGGATATTATTGTACTTTATTTATTAGAAGCCGCCTTACCAAATTTATTAGATCTAGAAAGTTAAGATTTGAAGTATTTAGGCTTGAGAAAATTGGGGTGCTTCATGGTAGGCATACGTCCTGCAACAGATCCCCATGAAAGGCACGATGACTCAATAGGATGTACGGGGCTGTACGACACTGAAGAAGGGGCTGGCAGAAGCGCAATATGGTAGGGGTTACTAGCAGCTTGGTTGGCCAGGTGTAGGGCTGGTAGGGCTGGTAGGGCTGATTCCAGCTAGCCTACCATGCCCAGAAATGGCAAGGCAAAAGGGGGCTGGACCTTGCATATATAGGAGGGCATCAGGCCTTGAAGTGAGGGCCAAAGCCCTAGTTTTGTGGGCCAGTGGCCCTGGTTAAGTGAGCCCTTTTAGGGCAATTTTATAGCAGCCTGGTTGGCTTGTTTGGGTCAATCAGATTTAGGCTGTTGGTCGGTTTTTTGGGGCATTCCTTGTGCCCTATAAAAGGAGGTCCTCTAGCCCTCATTCAACATCCAACTATCTATTCTTCTCAAATTGCAAGTTTACATAAATCTAAGTTCTAAATTCACTTTAACAATCAAGTCAAGATGAAAATATTATTTAGCAATTTTTACAAAATAGCACTAAATTCATTTATATACATTCTAGCTCAATACAGCTACCTGCCCGGATCTAGTTATCTTTCTTTATCTTCTTCTTCTTCTTCTTCTTCTTTATATTATATAGGAGGAAGAGAAATGAAACATGTGGAAGCTCAATCAACAAGAGCTTGCCACATGTCACAAAGGAGATACGCTTTGGAGGAGATGGAAAGACAAGAGGCAAGCTTTGAGTGGGAAGAGGTGGAAAGACAAAACTCACCTTGGGAGGAAGGGGGATATGGAAGGTCAATGGAATAGATGGAAGGTCTCAAAGCCTTGGGTGAAAACTTAGCCAGAATTTCACAAGCCAATCCATACATAAATACATAGGTGTATGTATGTATGTATGTATAGGTAGATACATAGATATAGATGTACAAACATAATTGTGTTTGTAGATAGATAGATTTGGTATACATACGTACATGTGTGTGTGTACATGTAATTTCACAAAAAAAAAGTGTGTACATGTATGAACGTTGTTTTCATCTGTACAAGGCCACCACACACTAATTAATTAAGGGTTGGAATAGGAGAGGTGAATAAGGCATACTCACTAAATTTTATTTTATTCTTTTTTTTTTGGGCGGGAAAGAGTCAAAATGGTATTGCTAGAGGTTTAAAAAAAGAAAATTACAACGTGGGAAAGAAATTCTCATCATTCACTTGAGTCTAATAATTCTGCAAATTCTCTGAATATTTCCATGACGCCTTTAATGTTGTCTTCAGATCCTTCTAAAAAATTGGTATTGTCATATGCAAACATCTGCATGCAAAAACCTGACCCGTCAGGCAATTTCAAACCCCTAATTACCCTTATGTTTAGGTAATAATTGATTTGACATAAAAGTGGACCTATTACTATAACAAAACAACATTGGAGCTAGTGACCAACCTTGCCTCACTGATTGCTGCAACGCGAATCCCTGAGAATGATAACCGTTAATAGAGACTCTAGCCCATGCGTTAGTCAGTAGCATCTTCGTGAGCCTACAAAAACCTACCCTGAACCCTAGAGCTTCCATTGTGCAAAGCATGAACTCCCAAGTGGTCCTATCGTATGCTTTTTCTAGATCGATGTTGAGCAACATCACCCTTTGATTCTATGAAAGAGCATAATCTACAGCCATCAAGGCATTGAGCACAACATCATGTATGCTTTTGACCGTTGTGAAACCAAACTAATTAGGATGGATCAATCTACCCAATAAGAACTTGACTTTGTTTGCTAGACATTTAGCTACTATCTTGTAGATAGTATTAAGCATAGACAAAGGCCTCCACTGGCTAGGGCTCAGTCTATTATGGCTCTTAGGTATTAACTTCATTATCCCTATATTCAAAGCATGGTGCATCTGTCCTTGAGCACAAATCCAATGGATTAATATGAGGATCTCATGTTTACACACTTCCCAAAAGTATTGGTAGAATTCCTTAGGCAACCCATCTGGCCCAGGTGTCTTATCCCTAGGCATTTGCATCACAACAAATTTGCCCTCATCCTCCGAGAAAGATATTTGTAGTAATAGTTTTTCATGTGGTCTGACTCTTCTAGGCATATTCTCCAAAAAGTCTACTAGTCTCTCCTAAAAATTGCTAGGTTGTGTTGGCCTAAGTCTGCTAGGTCTGCAATATGTGCTAGGTGATTAGCAAAAACCTTTGCTATTTCCTTCTCACATGTTACCATTATCATCAATGAGATTGCTAAGATGCATTCTCTCTGCCTCTTCATTCGTCGCAATGCATTAAAATAAAATGCAGATGTCTTCTCTTTGTGTTCAAGCCATTTAAGCCTTGACTAGATTTGGGCTGCTCTAAGCTTCTCATGCTCCTGCATCCTTGGGAAAGATTCATTCCAAGTTAACAAGCACACCAACTGAACATCTCTTGGGCATGCATCTCTCGAGGTGTTGGTAGGGTTGGTACTCTACAAACTTTAGGGTGCAGGCTAAAGTTGTGAAGACTCCAGACTGGTATTCTCCTAATGTTGCTACCTCAAATGCTCCCATCAATCGTGACACCACAGCTCATGTTCTTTGCTCCAATGGCAATGATCAAATGTGTGCATCTGCAATTAGAGTTTGACTTGCTTTTGCTGCCATACCAACGGCAAACCTATTCCTTTGAGCTCTGCTTCTACCATACTCCTTAGCTACAAAAATCATAGCCTGTATGCAATTTGTGCATGTTCAAAGAGGGTTATGTCCCTTCAGTACTACTAGCTTCCATGCATCCATTATTCTTTCGTCAAATTCCTCTTGCCCAAAAATGAGGTATTTAGCTTGAAATGGATTGGGCCTTTGTTGGCTGAATCACACCCCAATAGATCCAGATAGAAAGCAATCAAGAAGTGATCAGAATTGAAGTGTATATGGGGTTTAATGCACCAACCATTCTGGTTTGAATATATCTAGTCCAAACGAGCAGCTCTCTCATATGTTTGTTGTGCGAAGTGAACATACACATCTCCTTCATAGCATTGTAAATAACCCAATCTACTAAGCTACAACTTGCTTCAAATTGTCCCCAAGCAAGTCTCTCCTGCCATGTCATGTCTATGCCTTTGTGCGATCTATCCAACGGACTGCACACATTGTTCCAGTCACCCAAAAGTATACCGTTCTTGGTACCTACAATGCTCTTGAGTCTTTCCCATAGAGCTACTCTCGACACGGATGTAACAAAAAACTAGATACCTGGAAAATCAAGGTCTACCAAAACAAATTGTCCTTTCACATCTTTTACTATTGACATGACATTAAGTGTTTCGGTTACTAAAAGGGCAGACCCACCCTTGCCTGCCATCAAAAAGTTGCAAATCCATACATCCTTCGAGAGGTGCAAACTTTCTAGACTTCTAGCACCTACTTCTAGCTCTTGCAGAGCCATGAAAAGAGGTTTCTAGTTCCGAACAAATCTCCTTACTGCATTCTGCTTCCAACTAGCACATATGTCTCTCACATTCCATGACATGAAGGCCAACTATGGCCTTCTTGTTGATCCTTTAATCTTCATCATCTCTGGAGTCATGGCCCATCTCCTTAGCCCCAGAGAAGCGTAAATGTTGACAAAGGGCGAGCCTCTTCTGGCCTTGCGCTTCATAGATCTATGTGATTTGACCCTTTTTGGAATAACTTTTTGTATCACTTGCATGCATGGATGCTTTTTCTACTTTTACCTTTTGTATGACATCCTTGATCTTCTGGAGAGCCATAGCTTTCCCCTCTTGCCTTGCATTAGTAGCCTGCTACTGCTACCTAGAAGGCCTATGTTTTGGGCTTGTGTGGATTTTCTTCACCCGATTCCATCCCCTTGGCTCAAGGCAATGCATGCACGACCTCGTTGCTCGTCTTTTGTTTGCTTTTAATAGTGTAACATCTATTTCAGGTACGTAACATTGGTACCCATTTTAAGATTCCCTAAAAATTCATTAAAATTATAACTTTTTTTAAAAAAGCTATACTTTGCATAGTCAAAAACTAAAAACTTATAGAATTCATACAGTTTTCAAAGATCATGCCTATAAATTAAAAAGGCCTCCACTATATCGCAAAATATCTTTTGATTTTCTATATTCTCAAAGTCTTACAGATTTTTCCTTCCCGTGCCCTTTATATTTTTATCAAGAAATAACTATTACTATCTTAACTTGTTGCACCTAATAGCATGTTCTACTCATATTGTCCAAATGAGACTTTTCACCCACTTTTTAAATCACATAAAGAAAGAATGGAAAACTTTTATTCGAGGGAGCCAAAACCTTTAAATTATTTGAGAAAAAAAAGTAAATTTTTTTGTAGATTCATAGTTTGGTACTTTTGACATTACAAAGATCTCGGAAGGCCCCAAAACCCTAAAAATGACCACAAACATGAATACCTTTCGATGATTTTCCGAAAATTTTAGGTGGGAAAGCATGCATCCGGCTCTCGGTTGATGATATCATCAACCTAGCATGTGGGCGCATGCTTTTCCCTCGGGGCTTTTTCAAAAAATCATCAAAAGGTATCCATGTTTGCAGTCGCTTTTAGGGATTTGGGGCCTTCCAAGCTCATTTCTAATATCAAAAGTACCAAAAAATGTATCTAAAAAAATTTTAAAAAATTTCCCAAATAATTTAGAGCTTTTAAAGGTTTTGGCTCACTCGGTCAATGATATCATTGACCAAGCATATAGCTTGGTTGCATAAGCCAAGGTAGAGCTTGGTAGATGATATCATTGACTGAGCAATTGGGTTAGATATTTTGGTATATGCATTTCAATTGAGACAAGCAGGGCAATTGCCAAAGGCGACACAATACATAACATTATCTCAAAAGATTCCAAAGACATTGATTGGATGTAGTACACAAGTTAAAGCCAAGACACGCCATGTAAGAAAGAGGGTGGCATCTCAACTTGGCTAGGTTGACTCAGAGAATGTTCTAGTGGATAGTTTGGAGGAGGAAGGATCTTACAACTTTTACCCCACAAGGCTTTAGCTCTAGTGCATTTGAAGATATAGGATCAGAAGATGAGTACTATTCTTTGTAGAATCAATGACATGCATATTTGTGAAGCAATGTAATTTCTAGCATGTTAGACTTTTGAAATATCTCATGCCATGTCCCTTTCATTTGCATTGGATGCATAGGTTCATATTGTAATGGTTTTAAGACATTATTGCATTTTATGTGGATTTTGTATTCTAAGTTAAGTTTTTCATGCCTATTTTTTGAAATACTGTTGTTGAGAATTTTTCAAAAAAACATGGTTTTTATGTCTTGTCAAAAGACATTGTGCAAAATGGCCATCTTTTTAAAAAATATGTAAAATTCATATGAAAATAAGAGATTCCCCTAGAGTTCTCATTTTGAGGTTACAATTCTCGAATTAGATGTTACAGTGTTTTTTCTCCTCTTTTGTTTGAGTGTCTTCGCCTCTTCTAGTTGAAGTGCTCGCGTTTGCCAGTAGACCTACTGGCCCTGACTTCTCAAAGCCTCTGTGTTGCTCACATCTCTTCAATTGAAACTCCTCCCCTCCCCCTTTATCCCTTAGTTTAATCATGGCCTTGCCCTCTTCCTTTTCACCCCTGTTCTTTTCTCCAGTGACTAATTAATAGGAATTTTCCATTTTTCAATGTCAGGGGGGACATACTAGGATAACAAAAATTTGAAACACAACTTCACTACATTCATTTAAGGCCCTCGCACAATTCCCATAATAAGAGAAACCAAAACTAACCCTATGGCTTTGCCTTAGGCATACAAAACAAGGTGAATGATATATCTATCATTCATTAGGCCTGCATGTGCATGAGTGAGTAGAAAATTGGAGGGCCCATGTTGAAAAGGAAGGAGGCTAAGAGTGTGTAAACAGGAGTAAATGAGGATAGCCCAAAGGTCATAAAAAGAGGACCCCAAATCATCAATACTCTTTGCCAACGTTGGGAGCAGCCAATGGGAATTTTGAACACCCAAAATAACAAAGAATCCACCCAACAAGTGCACCAACCACAAATTAAACGTAACAGAGCATAAATAATAACAACGAGTACTAAATCCATACTTTTCATAGGGACAAATACACGACCATCCTCAACCACTCCTTATCTGAAGGTGGATGTTCCTTGAGCGAGCAGTCGGTAGAAAGCATTTGCTTCACAGTTTCTTATGTCAATGGCTCATAACTAGCTGTGGCCTAAGAGTAATGCAAGAGTTTGCAAGAGATCCAATTTGTGCATTGGAAGAGGACCATCATCTCAACATTAGGCATCAAGCACTTTGTGCAAAAGCACACATATGATCGCTCCATTCAGCTCCTTCTGTAAATGCAACTCTATTCTTCTATACTATTAGTTTAGCGGAAAAATTTCTAGTAATCTAGCAATGGTGGTTTATAAATTAAATGCTGCAAGGTAGGCCTCATGCTCCCCTACATCTTCAATGATTTTGTGCTAGCTTCTTTCATCAATGCTAGATTCAGGATTCCAATTTGCTTCTTTTGTCTACATCCAATGGAGGTCTCGTTTGTTTGCTTTGCTGGAATTAAGGAAATGGATCAACCAAAAATTAATTTAAAAATGGCCAAGGCCAAGAAACAAATGCATGTTTTAAATGCTCGAGACTTTTTTCGGCACATGCATTGATCAGCATCCTCTTCAAGATTTCATTTCGTTTTGCTACGTGCTTTCAATTGTTAGTAACTTGTGCAAATAAGGTTGAGTGAGTATGCCCTATTCACATCTCCTATTCCAACCCATTAATTAATTAGTGTGTACATATATGTACATGTACACACACTTTTTTTTGGTGAAATTACACACACACACACACACTCTCTCTCTCTCTCTCTATATGCACACACACACACACACACACACACACACACACGTTTTATTTTTATTTTTTAAAAACTATTGGTTTCATTGCGCCTCATATAGCATTTTGAAGTTAGAAAGTTGGAGCATTCACAAACCACAGAAAGAGATCATAGTAGCTTTTATAAATGAGGCCTTGTAAAACAAGTCATTTTCAAAAGTCTTGTCAAGAGCTTTAAAATATGCATCCTCCCTTGGGATAAGTCTGAAAATTTATTGGATTAAGTAAAAATGAGTGCTTCCCTTTCAAACCTTTCTTGAATCAAAGTGATATTTCTATCTCAAAATTTGAGCCATTTACATCCAACTGACTAAGGTCTACACCATATTTGAATGTTCATCATTGAAGTCTCCTACTCAGATTCATGGAAATGTTATGACACTCGTTCGATAGCAAGAGCAACAAGCTTTGGACCTCACCAAGGTCTACCCCAAGTAAGGTTTGCCCCATTTCTTCAATGTTCATCATTGCAGTGTCCTAGTAGTGCACTTGCTAGCATTGCGGGGCTAGGATTTATGATAAAATGATGTGTCCCAATCTTCAATTTGGTAATAGGAAGAGCAACAGCCTTTGGCCCTCACTAATGAGATGTACACCATTTGTTTTCTACAACTACCAAAACAAGTTTCCCAATTCAAGGATCACTCTAAGTTAGCTCTCATTTCCATCTTCGTAATTCACAAAGTGTAAGTACTTGAAAGCTTGTAGGCCAATGAAAAGAGAAAAAAGTACATGTTTAGTGGATGCAAGAGATGTAAGATAGATTTCTAGATTGACAAAGAATAACCATCTCTTCCATAGGGAATTACTTAATTCTCAAGTAAGTCAATGGGGGTGGCTTCTTAGAGTGGTTGTGGGTGAAGGTTGCCAAAACTATAAGTCTTGTTTTGGCATCTAGTGCAGGTTATTTTTCCTTACAATTATCTAAAGCCTTCATGTCCCATGACCTAATTATGGCAATTGCCTGTAATATAGGTTAGATCCCATAAGACATGATGAGTACCTCCACTCTTCCCTATTTGTGCATTGTATATGAAGCATTCTATAGAATTGCATGCAAGGGGATGTTTTTTGGTGAGCGTGCCCCAAAATCATGAGCACACTCTCTCTCTTCTCTCTCCTTTCTTTGAATGTCTATTTCCCTCTCTCTAATCGTGCATGTACTCTCTCTTCTTCTCCACTCCCCTATATCCCCTCCTCCCCCTTTCAACCCCCCCCC
This sequence comes from Dipteris shenzhenensis, assembly GCF_047967505.1. Classification (NCBI taxonomy): domain Eukaryota; kingdom Viridiplantae; phylum Streptophyta; class Polypodiopsida; order Gleicheniales; family Dipteridaceae; genus Dipteris; species Dipteris shenzhenensis. The sequence continues at coordinate 11,784,425 of NC_141599.1, forward strand.
CCCCTCTCTCTCTCTCTCTCTCTCTCTCTCTCTCTCTCTCTCTCTCTCTCTCTCCCTCCCCCCCTCTCTCCCTCCCCCCGCCCCCCCTCCTTCCTCCCTCTCCCTCTCCCTCCCTCCCTCCCTCCCTCTATCAATCACTCTCTCCCTCGCTCCCTCCCTTGCTTCCTCCCTCCCTCCCTCCCCCCACCCTCTCTCTCTCTCTCTCTCTGTGAATGTCTATTTCTCTCTCTCATCTCACATGTACTCTCTCTCCTTCTCAACTCCCCTCTATCTATTAGTCCCCTGACTCTCTCTCTCTCTCTCTCTCTCTCTCTTTCTCTCTCTCAGAGTAGAAAGCACAATGGTACATAAGGGGTCTATGTTAGCAATGCCTACATCATCCACATCTATATCAAGGACCTTGACCTCGACCTCTTATTCTACTAGCACAAACTCGATGCAAGACTTATCACCAATGTCACCATCATTAGGATGACATACATAGGACCACAGCCTTCCTCATCTTTCCTCTCACCTCTCCCTCTCAGCTAGCTACCTTTTTAGCCCCTAGCTAGAATTACTCCACCCTTGCCTTAGATATCTCCATGCCCCGCTCAATTTACTCAACCACATTGCCTACTATTCAGCCCCATCCCCTACATTTGTATGTGTGGTCTTGACGGTGACTCATGTATCGTGGGTATCTTGCCAATACATTGGTGAGCTCTACTCCAATCTTGTTGATACGTCGGTGAGCTCTACTCCACTCTACTCCAAGTTGGGATCAATGCAAGTGCTTGCCAACCATTAGTGTCACTCTAACATCTTTCGGACCATTTCATTGTGATTCCACAAGAGGTAGGGGGAGGGGGTGAAGGGAGTGAGAGGGGGAAGGAAAGAGAAGAAGGAAAAGGAGGAGGGCGAGAAGAAGAGGGAATGGCAATCACAAAGCACAACAAGGAAACAAGAGAATGCTCGAACAACTCATAGAGAGAAAAAGGGCTTGTATTTTAAAAGTGCAAACAACAAGTAAAGACCAAAATTAAACTTTTTTCCTTATAGACATCTCACCTTTTGAAGGGAGCGCCAACCCTTTTCTCTTCCTTCCACTAGCTATCTTCTCTCTTTTTACAATTCTCTTAGGCTTGTCTGGCTCCAAAGCGTAATCTCCTATAGAAGCTACTCTATGATTTTTATGGCGTGATCCTCACACCTAATGGAGCACATGAGAGCTGATGGCCACTTGCATAAGGGAGTATCTATCTAGTTGCTGAGGAAAGACTTGAGGAAAATTGAACAAAACATTGGGGCTTCTTGCTTGGAGGGCTCAAGTCCACAGATGACGCATTACATGTATGCGGGATAGACTCTCCGATCTCAAAGCCTAATAGATGGTCCAAAATTTGATGTTGCTCCAAGAAGGTTATTTTCCAAGTTGGCTAGAGTCCTACATCCAAATCATGTATTGGGGGCTTGGAGGGGTCCTCTAGATCCTAATATCCACCTTGGGTCTCATGAGGATGCTCTTTCCACCATTGTTGATAGCTTTTGTCTATGAACATTGAATCTAATGAGTGGTTTTACCTCCATTACATGAGCTAACTAGAGGTGAGATCCTTCTAATTGTGCTTGAGGGTCTCTAGATCATTTGAGGGCGGGAAAGTTTTGAGCATCTAATACCAATCGGGGGTTGAAGGAACATGCTCCAGAAGAAGGAGCTCGACAAGATTCTGTTGTGAAGGGGGCGGGCTAAGGATTTGTTGGATGAGATTATTGTCCACCAAAATATCCTTTGGTGCATTTGGCAGTTGACACAACATGGATAATGTCTCAGTGTGATTGCTAGTGTGTGTTTGGGAAGTGAATGGGGGTGCAGTGTTAGAAGTGTGAGAACAAGTGCCAGGAGGGTGTGTGTGTGTGTGTGTGTGTGTGTGTCTGTGTGGGCATGAGAGCATTAAAGAGGGTGGCCGGTATAGGTGCCTAGAGGGGATGGGAGGGGTAGTTAGGATTAGGTGGGGGTATTTTTCAAGGGTGGGAGGTTGGGTAGAGGCAAAACTATGAGGGCGGTATCATTTTTCTCTTCAAGAATTCCTTTGGGAATTCTTTCGAGGTAGAATACATGGATTGTATCAAAATTTCTCATGCCAGATTATAACATCCGATGCATGTCTTCTAGGAGTAGTTGTATATTAATGCTATACTGCTAGTTGGATGATATATTATAAAGCATATACTCTTGAGTTCTTATGGCTTGTTGGCATCCCTAGCGTTGGAATCACCCAAGGCCTTTGGCCAAGGAATGTGGATGGCAAGGACGTGTATTAGGCTTAGAGAGTTGCAAAATGTCCTCATCCTCTAGGAAAAGAGAGGACTCTTGGTTTATCCTACACCAAGTTTGCAATGATAGGGTGTAGGTTAAGCTACAAAATGTCGGTGGCTCATTCTAGGGTGAGCTCCTGGTGTTTGAAAAAGGCCATGGCCAAAACGGGTTGGTAAAAGGTACTATGTCATTGGAGAAGGGCTTGAAAGGTGTTCAAAGTGTCTTTAGACAAGTGAAAAACACAAACACGTCTTCACTCTTGACAAGGTGCTAGTAGTCAGAGTATAATCGAAAAGTAATCGGACTACAAAACTATCACGAGATGTATAAAAAGAATAGAGAGGAAATATTGCAAAGGGAGTATGTTTCTTGTATATTATGTTTTAGTAGAGAATACATCAACTCAATAACTCAAACCTTCAACACGAGCTGATACAAGGTTTATAGCCAATCTGAATGTTGTAAGGCAATAGTAAGTTTCAAAATGTAACAATCATAGTCCAAAACATTATGTGGTGGATTAGGCTGAGTGCTATGATGGACAGTTACAACTGTTCCTACAGTTACAAAATGATCCCACTACTTTGTTTTAGTAACTCCCTCTTACTAGAGGTGTGTTTATATTATACCATGGTAAGTTTTTATGTGGGTGGAGGCTATATCTTCAACACTTGGCACTTCTGGTAGAGAAGATTTTTTACAAAAAGTTGGGGACATGTACCCTTTTTTACTGAAAATATTCCTTCAAGTGAACCATGAGTGTATGTGAAGCATTGAGGTCAATCATTATTCCCAAAGTGACAACTGGATCTGTAGTTTTGGTTTCCTCTTTCTTTTCTTGAGTCTCTTCTTGTGCTTTTGCTGATTCTGGCTCTTCATTTGTTCTGTTGGGGCTGGCACACATGGAATGGTTGGGGGTAGTCTTGACTTCACTGCTACTACTGGCATCTTTTTTAGGCTGTTCTACTGTATGCTTAGTAATTTGTGTCATGAATTCTACAGGCTTATTGAAATTTGCAGGAGTCCCTGCTTTCCCTGTTTCAAAGAGTGTGAGAGGGTCATCCAATGGCATCTGCTTCTTTTTTGGGCATCCTTTGATTTTGCCCTCAGAGTCTCTAGCTCATAGGCCATGGCCTCGTAGGCATATGTAGCTAATGCAAAAGCATCGTATGGTCACTGGTGATAGTAAAGAGTTTGCCTTTCAAGTTATTCCACATCTCCTAAGATGTCTTGATCAGTTGATTCTTCAACTCAGTGAATTAATATTTGCTAAGGAATATGCCGTCTACTTTGTCAGCCATTGTCTTGAGTTGCTGTCCTACATTTTATAGTGCATGAATCTGTTGCTTTAACAAAATATTCTCGATTTGAAGGTCACTATGATTTGCTCCCATACGGTCAAGCTAGACAAAGAATTCATCCTTCATTTCTTGGAGCTAGCCTATTACAATAGGCATGCAATCTTGTTGTACCTTAACTTGGGCTATTAGCTTTGCAATATGTTTGTTCTATTGCAACATAGGCTTTGCATATTCTTTCTCAAGTTTTGAGAGTTTGGCCTGTGCACTAGCAAGTTGTTGCTACATGTCAGACTGCTTGAGCATGAATTCCTGTACTACTTGTTTGTTTTTTTGCAACTATTGGAGTTGTTGCTATAGCTTTGCTTGTTCGTTCTTTTGGTGTTCAAAGTACTGTTGCAGTATGAGCAAGGCGTTGTCGGCCTGCATGCTTGACACCTCTGTGTTTGCTACTGCGAATGCTTGTGTTTCCTTGACAAGACTTTCGTGCAAGTCTAGCTTGTGAATTGGAGACAAATTTTCAAATGGGGTCTTGGGGGGTGAGTTGAGGAACAACTAGGCCATGTCGGCCTCGGGCTTCAATCATGTTTCCTTTGGCATCATAGCTTTAGCTCATTGATTGAGCTTGATCTTTTTGGCTGATTTTTGTTTTGCTTGCAATGCTTCATCTTGAGAATACTGTGTTGCTTGCAAGTCTTGCACTATTGCATCCTTCAATTGGTCAGATTCTCTGCTGTCCTATAGATCTGCTAAGGACTTATGATATACTGCTTGCAATGCTTCATCTTGAGAATACTATGCTGCTTGCAAGTCTTGCACCATTGCCATTCTCTGCTGTCTTATAGCTCTATTCTATCATGCATGTGCTTTCTTTGATCCTCTCGGTATTGTATAATCATGTTTGGCATCTTTTCCTTGTTATGTGCTACAAATTCAAACAATGATGTAATGAAGGGTGTAATCTTGGAATGTGCATTAGAGGTAGTCAAATCCTTCTTTGCTATTTCCCCCATAAAGATGTGAGTGCAATAGGTGAGCCCAACTTATTTGTGTGCCCTTCTCGATCGTGGGGAGTATTGCATAGGAATCCTGACTCATTGTGTGTGGCTTTACCAAAATCTGCTTTCTTTCCAGATGCCACACCAGTTGTCGATGGTGGCCTATATCTTGCACATTACTAACAAAGAAATAATTTTTCTGCGTTTAGGTGGTTCAAATTCCTTGTGCATCTCACTATCTACATCCTTTTTGTATGCAACTTCCTTTCTAATCAAAGGCAATTGAAAAACCTCCGAGATAATCTCGGGTGTCACCATGAGATTGTTGCTCAACATACCTTTCGATTTCTGGAAAGCTTCATACTGTGCCAGAGGATCTTGTGGAGCCTTCCAAAACATCCACAAAAGACTTGTGTACTAAAGCAAGCCAATCTTCTTCAACCATTTCTAGTTTTTGTTGAGGTCTAGAGAGACCTTGAAGTTGGCAAAACTAGCCTTCACAATCTGTTTCTTGAGCAATGGCTGGGGGGGTTCGTCATTCGACTCTGTCTCTTCACTCTCTACGATGATGATCGCCTTCTCCTCATCTGGGCTTGTTCGGGGGCTATTTCTTGCCGGAGTCAGAGACTTCTTACTGCAACCCATGTCATCATCTAGAAAAGCGGCTCTGTGAAGGAGCTCTATGATGCCACTTGTGGTTTGGAAGCCAATGGAGTTGTGAGCCTCAAACTATGCTTTGGAGCCATTTGAAGGGAAGTTTGTGTGGAGAAACCGTTGCTCACTGGGTTTGTGTGGAGATTCACTGGTACTCTTGCATGTGCCGGACTGGCAGTGTGAAGCGGTGATTGGGTGTGTGTATTATCCACCTCCCATCCCTCCTTACTTATATGCGCCTTCATCATGGAGTCGGTGTGGCATGCATGGGTGATGATGCTTTTTCTCGTGGCGAGGACATCACTTGTGTGATCGGCCTTGTTGAAATTTGCATCATGTATTCTATGTACATATGAGCATTGATGGGTCAGTATAGTGAATCTAGTGTCCTTTGTGAGTCAGTGGACTAGGGGCGGCAGATAGGTGGAGCATTGTCGGACTCTGTTGGATTTCATGTGGAGAATCGGAGGCAAACTGAATGGTTAGACTGTGGGGCGGACACTAGAGTGGGACAAAAGTCGGATTGGAGTGGGTGGAGCGGACGTGGGATTGAGTATGCAAATAAGGCATCGGACCTCAATCGGAATCCGAAAAGTCAAAAAAGACACGTGCGATGTGTGCGGTAGATCGTTGTCAGATTTGTTTAGTTTGGTCCCTGTCAGAATCTTGGCGTAGTTCTCAGTCGATTTTGTTGGACTGTTCGGACTTCGGTCAAAAACACGTCGGACCATTGTTGGAGCGGAGCTTGTTGTGGCATCATCTTGTTGTCTCCTCTCACCTGCAAAATCACCTTTGTTTATTGTAGGGTAAGTTGAGTATACCTGAACTGGATGTGAAGTACGGCAACATCATGCTGCATTGTTGGTGGAATCGGCATGAAATGTAATTGTAGCCACTGATCATGTGATTTCTTGTTATTGATTACCTGAGAATTTGGATGCAAGTTTAATTGGTCCAATAAAGTCCAATCCCCACTTTTAAAAAGGTCCCAATGGAAGAATGGGCTGATGTGGCATTCTATCACTATCCATTGGTCTATCATCCCTTTGACATGACAAGCATGATTTGGCATAATTGTGTGCATCTTTTAATACTGTGGGCCACCATAATCTAGCTTGTAAGATTTTCTTGCCCATGATATCACCTGAGAAGTGGCCTCCTACTGGCCCTCCATGTGCCTTTGCTAACATAGCTTTTTGCTCATGGTCTTGGACACACCTTCTGATTACCTAGTCAATGCCTCTTTTGTACAACACTCCAGCAATAATAAGGAAAGGTCTTCTTTGCAATCCTAACTTCTTTATTTGATACCTATTCAATGTTTCTAGGATTAGTTCATTAATAAGGAAAAATAACATCTTGTCATACTAGTTTGGTGGTTCTTCTATCCTTACTATAAATATACATGCATTAGGGAGTCCATTTGGGATGCCAGTCGAAGCTTCTCTTGACTATAGTCTGCTCAAATAATCAGCTATGGCATGATGTTTCCCTGGTCTATGTACCACAATGTAATCAAACTACTGTAACAAAAGCATCCATCTTGCAAGCCTTCCTGTTAGTTGCTATTTATTGACCAAATAAAACAAAGCCTAGTGGTTAACATGAAAATTTACCTTATTAGCCAGTAAATAATGCTTAAACTTATGCAATGCATAAATCATACCAAGAGCCTCCCTTTCTATGATTGCATAGTTTCAAGCATGTTTGGTTAAGATACTACTTGCATAGTAGACAAATCTCAACCATTTTGGTGTTTTCTATTGCATTAGGACTGCAACAAGTGCTGAATCTGAAGCATTCACAAATACTTTAAAAGGAAGAGACCAATCAGGGGGTTGTAGGATAGGTGCCACCATAAGAATCTTTTTCAAAATGCTAAATGCATATTCTTGAGGATTTCCCTAGATGAATGGTTCTATATCTCTAGTCAGCTTTGTGAGAGGATAACAAATATCTGCAAGGTATCTTAGAAATCTACAATGCCATTTGATTTGGCCTATAAATCTTTGAAGTTGTTTGATGTTTTTTGGGCTTTTGCATTTTGAATTACTGAAATCTCCATACCTTGTTGGGAGATAATATGTCCTAGTAGTATTCCCCTACTAACAACAAAAGCACACTTTGCTAGATTTAAACTGAGACCAACAAATCTACATCTAGCAAAGCATAATGCTAAGTGATTCAAGTGTTCCACCATCTTTCCAAAAACTAAGAAATCATCCAAAAATATCTTCATGAAGGATGTCAGGTACTCTGCAAATACCGCTTGTATATATTTTTAAAAAGTAGGTGGGGCATTCTTCTGTCCAAAAGTCATCACATTGGATGCAAACACACCCCATTTTGTGACAAAAGTAGTTTTATCCCTATCTTGTGGAGCCATTCTAATTTGGTTTGTACCCACTGAAGCCATCCAAAAAACTATAAATTTCATGTCCGGCTACAGCATCAGGCAATGAATCACAAAATGGTATTGGGAATGGATCAATGATAGTGGTTGCATTTAATTTTCTGTACTCTACACAGATTCTTAGTTTCCCATTTTTCTTTGGAATAATGACAATAGAAGATAACCATGTTACATGTGTCAAGGGCTATATGAAACCAACTCTTAATAACTTGTCAATCTCCTCTTTGATAGCTTGGCATAATTTGGATTCATTCTATATCTGCTTTGTATGATTGGTACTGCATCAGTTTTTAGATCATTCTATGTTGGAAGAATTTAGGATCTACCCCCTTCATATCAGTGTTAGAGCCACACAAAAATATCTTTGTACTGCATAAATAATTCTTTGAGTGCCATTTTAAAAGGTGGAGAGAGATTTGTGCTTACCATAACTGGTTGTGGGTTGTCACTGTTTCCCAAGTTCATCTCCTCTAAGTCATCCTGCTTGACCCCAGCACTTTTTTTCATATGTTCTTCAAGTTGTATTTTTGCTTCCATGATTGCCTCATCTATTGATTTAGAAGTGATATCCCTTGGTGCATCATCTTTGCTTGAATCCGTAGCCTTTGTTGTATATTTTTTTGTGAAAACCTGATCCGACTAGTTTTTGACTTTGTTCTATTCTACAGTCGTCAAATCTATGTCAGAATATTGTATATGCTGATTTAGACCTGTATATTGATCAATAATCTTCATAACATCAATCTCAAAAATAGGAAATACAATGGGATTTCTTCTGAGGAAAATTTCTTCCTCATCTTCATCAAAATCTGGAATCATATTGATTCCCTCTACTTGTAGTGGCTATGTTTTTCTTAGAAAACTCCTTCTGGAGGGTAGGTTGATGACCGTTGATCTTGAATTTCTTTTTCCCTTTCCTGATAGTGATTCTCTCTGAGCCCCAGTCTTGCTTGACCTTGGTAGCTCTTAACCATGGCCTACCCAATAGCATTGAGTAAGCATAATCCTTTTCCTCCATTTGGAGCACTACAAATGTCATTGTGAATGTTAGTCCCATGATTGTAATCTCTTGCCCTCTCAATATTCCAAGAGGTTGGATTCTCCTTTGGTCATCCATCCTCACCCAGAATGGTGCTAGAACCAATTCATTATAGCAAATTTTTTGAATATATCATTTGATAGGATATTGACACCTGAGCCTCCATCAACCAAAACTTTTGGAATTCTCTGCCTTTTGTAGTCTACATCAATGAGTGGTACTTGGTACTCACATCTTCAACTATTGATGTGTAAATATCTAAAGTTTCCTCCTCATCATTACTTGGTTGTTGAGATTATGCTGGATGTGACTCTTCTGGATGCAATCTCTTACAAATTGGTTGTTTGAAAGCTGGAACCAAGTTTAGTAGTTGATTAAGAGTAATTTGTACCTTGGAATCCATTAACTCTTGGAAAAAGAGTGTGTTGTCCTCATTTTGAATGCTTGTGTCTTGTTGCATCTCTTAGGCCCTTGTAGTATCCTCACTTCTTGGAGTTATTTTGGCATGTATCATATTCCGTGGTTTTGTATGTGCAGTTGTATTCTATAATTCTGGGAACTCTGACCTGAGTGTTCATTTTCTATTTTGGAGTCATATTTTGACTTGAGTGAGAACTTTCTATATGTTGGCTCTTCCTTGGATTCTGTGCTGATGTATTACTACTGCCTTGTAAAGCTACTATAGCTTGATTTTTATGTTGTTATTGTGCAGGCGGACTATCTTCAAACTGTAGTTGGTGGCTCTATTTTGTATTGTATTATCCCTTTGCCTCTGTTAGTCAAGTGTTGTTTTCTGACGTCTTGTGAGGCATTGTTCACTAGCACTTGTTGCAATGCTTTGTTCTTGGTCTCAGTTTGATTTGGCCAGCTCATTGGCTTGGTTGTCCCTTGGGGCATCTCCTAGCCCTAGTAATGGCTTTGTATTCTTGGACCTCGTAATTGCCAAAGCCTGAATATTTCTTTGATTGCATTGATTGTTGTGGTTGTACTCCTGATTCATGGGTTTTGGATAGACCATATGTACTCCTAGAGGAGGCTATTGCTAGCGATTTTGATTGGTCCTTCCATCATATTGAACAATGGGCATACCTCTTTCCTCCCTATGCTTTGATACCTTTGTTGTGTTGGTCTTGCCACTACTATTTGATTAGCAGGTATTGCTGGTACTTGATTCTGTTGTGCTAAAATGTAAGGTGGTACTCTCCCTCTATAATTGGGGTTGTACCAGCATCTGTCTTTGTCATGATTGTCCTTTTTACAGAGTTCACATGGAACCTTTTGTTGTTGTGGGGGTGGCTTTAAGCTTTGCAGTAGCTGGTCTATCATCTTCTCCAACTTGGAGATTTTATCTGCTATCTTTTTTGCTGTGGATTTTTCTTTTAGCTTTTGCTTTTTCTCTTTCTTCTTTTTCTTGGAGTGTTCCTCATCATTTTCTGATGAGTCATCTTCCTCATCTTCAGTATCTTCTTTTGCTTCACTATTTGTGTCTATCTCTGACTTTGTTGTTGAATCTGAATGTCTTTTCTTTTTTATCTTCTTGGATCTTGATGCTGTACCAAGTCTTCTCTCTACCCTCTGGGAAGCTTCCACCATATTGTTAAAATCATTTGCTCCTCCAAGCTGGTCCCTACTAGCTACTACAGTTCTCAGTTCCTTGTCTAATCCCTTGCAAAAATAGTCTCCTATTGCTCCCGAGTGGGTCTTTGGTTTGCTGTTAGCCTTCTATTAAGGTTTCTAAACATCTATGAATAGTCCTCAACCATGAGGTCTTTTTGTTTCATTGTTCTCAGCTTTTTCAAGATGTCCTTTGGTGTTTTTTCTTTCCTAAAATGAGTTAAGAAAGTGTTGGCTCTTTCCCATGGCTTCTGCAGGAAGAGCAGGGTATTCTCAGTATGCAAGATTCTGAGACTTTTTGTTACCTACAGATATATCGGGGTTGTTGTTTGTATTATACGTGTAGCTTAGGACCTCGAGTCATATTTCGATGAGAGATGTAGGGTTAAGTGTGGTAAGCAAACATAGTGCATGCATGTGTGAAAGGAACGCAGGTAATGAAGGCTTTTGCCTTCATTGGGGGTTGCAGGTTCCAGAGTTTAGAAGGAGGTTCCAAGATTTAGAAGGATGCTCAAGGGTTTGAAGGAGATTCCAAGGTTTAGAAGGAGTTCCAGGGTTAGAAGGAGGATCCAAGGTTCAGGGTAGAGTACATGGTGGAGAACTCGTCTCCCTCATAGATCATGGAGGTTAAGGGTTGAGGAACTAAGGGTTTAGGGGGAGCATAGGAGTGGGAGAGGAAGAAGGTGTAAGAGTATGGGGGGAAGAAGAGAGAGAGGAGGTGGAGAGAGAAGGAAGGGGGAGGAGGAGGGAGGAGGAGGAGGAGGAGGAGGGAGGAGGAGGAGGAGAGAGGAGGAGGGGGGAGGAGGAGGGAGGAGGAGGAGGAGGAGGAGGAGGGTGGAGGAGGAGGGAGGCAGAGGAGGAGGAAGAGGGAGAGGGAGAGGATGGGTTGCAAGGTTGGAGGAGAGGGGAGGAGGAGTTGCAAGGTTAGGACATGCTTTTGGACGTGGAGTGCAAGGAAGCATGCACACTTGAGACAATTGCTTGGAATACCAAAGTAGAACTTAAAACAATGCCCCAAAGAGTGTGGGGTTCATTCCATTATGGGGTATTTATACAAGTTGGAGAGCTTCTCTCTTTGCATATAGGAATTGTAAGACATTCTCTCTCTACATATAGAACTTGCATATAGAAGTTGCATGTAGGAGTTGCATGTAGAACATGCATGTAGGAATCGCATGTAGGACTTGCATGTAGGACTTCATGTAGAACTTGCAAGTAGGACTCGCATGTAGGAGTTGCATGTAGAACTCGCATGTAGGAGTTGCATGTAGAAGTTGCATGTTGCATGTAGGAGTTGCATGTAGAACTCGCATGTAGAACATGCATGTAGGAATCACATGTAGGACTTCCATGTTGGCACAGAGACAAAATACTCCCAAATCCATTTTATTACTCGTCCTCGAGTTATGGCTTATTGTAAGCACGTAGCTGGATTGCCATGCCTTTAGTCCAGTGGCTATGGAACTTGTGTCGTGCGAGTTGATTTTGCTATAAAGCCTTGGCACCATACAATTTTTGCTCAGTTTCCAGGTAGCCTATGTCCACCATTTGTTTGAACAAAGATATGTGGCATGCTTCTAAGAAGATCACTCTTTGATAGAGTCGACTTCTAATTTGAGCATCGACCTATTCATTGGGATTGAAACTGAGTGGAGGCAAATGGGTATTGAGGTAACATGGGACCTCCAGAATGAATTCCAATGTTTTGCAAAAGATAGCACTTAGCCAAAGGAAGCGATCAATGTTGCCGCACATTATTTGCTCATGCTACTGAAGTGCTCGAATCATTGTGCCTTGGATATTCCATTCTACACTAGAGTATGGTTCGATCGTTGGCCAATTAATGGTGCGATCTTCATCCAAAGTGTGTATGTTGGCTTCCCATTTTTTACATCGTGGAACTGCATAGAACTTGGGATGGGTTCTGAGACATGGAGGTGCACATAGGTACTCTTTCAAGAAGATTACATCCAAGAGCTTGCCGGTGCCAATAAAGTTGAGGATCCAACTTGCTTATCCAAGCTTCACTAATTTGATGTTGATGGAATACGACTCGAGGTCCTAAGCTACACGTATACTACAAACAACAACCCCGATATATCTGTAGGTAACAAAAAGCCTCGGAACCCTACATACTGAGAATGCCCTGCTCTTCCTGTGAAAGTCATGGGAAAGAGCCAACATTTGGTGCCATTGTCGAGGAGGAGGGAGGAGGAGGAGGAGGCGGGAGGAGGAGAGGGAGAGGATGGGTTGCAAGGTTGGAGGAGAGGGGAGGAGGAGTTGCAAGGTTAGGACATGCTGTGGACGTGGAGTGCAAGGAAGCATGGACACTTGAGACAATTGCTTGGAATACCAAAGCAGAACTCAACACAATGCCCCAAAGACTGTGGACTTCATTCCATTATGGGGTATTTATACAAGTTGGAGAGCTTTTCTCTCTACATGTAGGAATTCTAAGACATTCTCTCTCTACATGTAGAAGTTGCAAGTTGCATGTAGGAGTTGCATGTTGCATGTAGAACTCACATGTAGAACTTGCATGTAGAACATGCATGTAGGATTTGCGTGTAGAACTCGCATGTAGAAGTTGCATGTAGAACTCGCATGTTGCATGTAGGAATCGTATGTAGAACTTGCATGTAGAACATGCAAGTTGGATTTCTAGGAGGGATTATTCCTAGCCTTATGCAACTACAAGCGGAGCTTTGCCACGCTACTCTACACACACATTCTGTACTACCTAAGTCCATGTTGGCATAGAGACAACATACTCCCGGATCCATTTGATTACCCATCCTCAGTTTATGGCTTATTTTGATTTCGGAGTTGGGATGCCATGTGTGTAACCCAATGGATGTTGAGCTTGTAGCATGTGAGTCATTCCTGCTATAATGCTTTTGCACCATACCATTTGTGGTCTATAGTCAGGAAGCTTATCTCCTCTTGAGGAGGGGTAGATGGCTGTGAATTTCAGAGGGAATCTCATTGCTGAGGCTACAGACTTTGCCATCGAATCTTCTTGGGAAGAGGTTTGGTGGGGGTCTCGTTGTTGAGGCTAGTATTTCTTGCTATCTTGCATACATGTTGAATGCAATTGCACTTGTATCATTGAACTTGTGATGATAAGTTTGTATGCAAGTCTGATATTGTTACATTTAGGAGACGGCTGTGATGTTTTGCGGGGCTCTTGTTGTTGAGGCTACAGACTCTTTTGCCAATTCATCTTGAGCTTTGGCATAGCTTCTTGTCCTGCTTGTGAATTCATTGCATGCTTTGAGAGTATGGAATGAAAGTGTGTGATACTATTATTGATGCAATCTATTCTATGCCTATGCAAAATCGTGTGAGTGCACGTGATGTGTCAAATAGGTAGGGACTAACTATATGCTTATTTGTGGGATGTAATAGGGAAACTAAGACTCGATAATCTCTAATATGAAATTGATTAGGTCTTCCTAAATGTGCAAAAATGTGCATATGCTAGTGAGTGTGCATGTAACAATCTAGTGCAAACTATATGTGCAAAAACGTGCATATGCCAGTGAGTGTGTGTGTAACAATCTAGTGCAAACTATTGAAGACTTGGGGTTTCTAAAACTTCATTATTATCGAGGATGGCTTGCGTATTGATGTTGTATCGCTTCAATCGGCTCCCATCTATGGTTGTGTTGAATTGGACTCCATCTAATGTTTCTAGCAGCATAGCTTGAACTTCAGATTCTTTTAGTGGTCTTGGCATTGATATGGGGACACTGCCACTTGTGTAATTCTTGAAGTACTTTGGCACTTCTTGAAGATCAGCCTCTGATGCTGTTGAACTAGCTTGACATGTGCCATGTGTACTAGGTGGCATAGTTTCATTTACCAGTTTGTTAGGCTCTTTTTGACTTTCTTTTTTTGAAGTCTCTTGATCGAGCTTCATCCACACCTGTGGCTTATATTTCTAAAACTTCTTACATTGGGCACTATGGGGTAACTTTTCCACTAGTAAGGTGTTTCCAAGTAAGGGTTCATTTGTTGTGCATACTCCTTCCAAATCCCTGAGGGGACCATTCAAGAGGTGGTGGTTCTGATATTGAGGGAGCTGGATTTGCAAGATACAATTCGACGATCCTTGTTTGGACTCATCCAAATTCATTAAAGTGTGTGGCCTTGGCTTTTTTGCGATTTCCTCCTTCAGCTTTCTTGCGAGATCTTCTACTGTTATTCGACTTTGGACTTAGGTAGTATAGAATTAGGCAAGTACAAGCATAGCAGAATGGCTAAGTCATTATCAAAGATTTGATCTTCAATTTCAACATTCTCAGCCTCACTTTCAACGTCCCAAGGAAAATCTGAGTCACCATTGGTATGGGTACCTTCTTCAGGTTCATTATCCCACTTGCATCGTCCACATCAAGACTGCTTTGCAGTTGAAGTGTCGTGACGAGGGAGGCCTCTCACATCATGCACCTCCATCTATCTATGAGAAGATGGGGTCTAATGAATGGCAGTTGTCGATGGTTGCCAATGTTTGTATCCAGTTATTTACATTGCTTTGTGAATCACCGACTGCTATGGCATGCTGTTGCAAGGGAGCTGATTGCTTGAGATTGTCGTTGAAGATGTGTTATGCAATGCTCTACGCTCCGTTGGTTTTACAGGTCCTATTCCCACATTCACCCTAACTGCGGTGTCGCAATTCTGGATTGTTAGTCTATCAATTCCCCAGTCATGGAGGACTGATGCTTCTCGTAACCAAGGACGTCCCAGTAAGATTTGATAGGATTTTTTGGGGAGATCCAAGATTGTGAATTGAAGGGAGAAGTGGACTCATGCGACCTTTGTGGACATGCCATTCACTATTCCCAAGGGTTTAGCCCGTGAATCATCAACGAGGCATAAGTTGAAATTAACCTTTTGCATTGGTGGGAGACCCCATTCATCGTAGAGCTCCTTTGATAGGACATTTACACCTGCTCCACCATCCACTATGGCTTGGACTTCATTATATGCCTTGTGGATCAAAGGCATAGTAATGTTGTGTATGTCATCTCTCTCACCCATCCGCACAGGGATATCTTCGATGTCGCTCATAGGTGGAGAGGGATTTGCGAGTTCAATCCATCCTTTGAAACTCTCCCAGAGATTGGGACAATTCCGTACGAGGATTCTGATGGGAATTGACATCGGGCAACTCAAGATGCTAGAGAGTGCGGCTCCTTCAAGTCAACGTGGTGGTACATTATATTGTGGAGTCTGTTGTTGGAACAGAGGCTCGAGTATAGTATCAATACTTTGTGGGGCCATCATGGATTGGGTCTTGAGCTTATTTCTCAGCCTCAAATTGAGCTTGTTTCTGAGCCTCAAATTGAGCGTGTTCCTTTTGTACCCATTGTTGAAGTGGCTGAAAACGAGCCTTCTCCACTTTTGCATTTGGGTATGGAGCTTCTTTTATTTGAGGCTCGGGAGCTGATGTGGATGAGCTTGGCTGCTCATTGCTTGGCAGAGGTGGAGGCACTTGTGCTTTCTTTTTAAGAAGTTGCTTTGGTTGGATTGGAATGTTAGGGTCCTTGGTGGCCTCTTTGTGTTAGCGTGTAATTACATTCATAGGTTGTGATATTATGCTTGCCAGCCCCAGGCTTTGATGGTCAAACCCAATGATGCCGATTGGGATGTTAGGCTTAACCTCTGTTTTTTGTGGGACTTTTTTTTTCATGGGACAATCCATACATGCATGTCCTATGCCACAATCTCTGAAGAGTGGTTGGAAAGTAGCGGGGCTACCACGATGAGGGCACTTTGCGATTTGGTGATTTTCTCAACTGTAGCACTTGATTGGTGCTCGATATGTGTTGGGATGTACTTGATTTGCATAAATTGGTATTAGACCCTTCGCACCTTCTTCATAGTACATTGGGTACTCTGCTTCATACTCAAATGGCGAGTCTACTTCCTCGGCTTGTAATTGATGTACTAGAACTGCCTGAGGAGTTGGATTTGGTGCTCTTGGATATGGTCATGGATTCAGATTCCTAAGTAGTTGTGGGACTTTCATTCGAATGGGAACATGATTTAGCCTGGAAGCTAGGGGTGCTTGTGCAAGTTCCGGTTGCCTGTAGACTAGCATGGGTGTTGCTTGGTATTGTTGAGGTTGAGGTGGGTTGTTGCGCATGTTGAAGATGCAAGTGTTTTCATCATGGCCACTGACATTATAGATATGGCACCACAACCTTGGCGGTGGATTTGCTTGTGTAGTGATTCTAGCACTTAGGTCCAGACACTCATTTGCTATATGATTGGCCATGTAGTGTGGACACCAGGCATTTTCTCACCGTGGATATGTCTGAGTTGGCGGCAGTTGAGACAAGTGAAGTTTTTGTTCCATGGCCTCCATCATGTCTTCTTTCAGCTTCATGTGTCCTCTAGGTGATCTTCATTTGATGTTTCGATAGTGGACTTGGATTTGCCCTTTTTAGAGTGCTTATCTTGTGCACTAGATCTACCATCATCATTGCTAGTGTCAGAGTCGGTCGTGCCATCCTGGATGTCAATGGCTGCCACATGAGCAGCACTAAAAGCTTCATAGCTGCTAATCTTTTTCATATCCTTTCAGAGTTTCTTTCTCAATCCTACAATGAACCAGGCCATGAGGTACTTTGCATCAGGGTGTGGGTCACATTTGGCGATTCATCTTTTCATCTTGCCCAAATATGCACGTATATCTTCTCGACGGCCTTGTTCGATCTTGCTTAGTTGGAGAGTGGGATCATCTTGTAGCCTCTCCATTTGAAAGCATCTTTTAAATTTTATTTGAAGCAAGTCCCATGTGGCTCGCTCTTCCACTACAAGGTCTAGGTACCATTCAGATGCTTCATCAGTTAAGGCCATGGGAAACCAAGCCACCTTGGTTTCATGGGATTGATCTCCACCTCCTTGGCATGTGTCATCAAAATGCTGGAGGAATTGGGCTGTTGGATCTCCCCTACCATTATATTTAGGAAGTTCCAATTTTACTAAGGGGTGCTTGCCTTGATTGTTATTATTTCTATGATTAAAGAAATTGTCAGCTTCTGCATTGAGGTCGATATCCCCATCATCATCACGATGGCATCCAACCATGTTGTGGCATGGAGGAGTTAAAGGGATTTCTTGAATTTCATGGGGGGATTCGGGGTAGAGGATTGTCGAAGGTGGTGGTTGCAATGGAGTTGTATGCAGATTTGATGAGCGTTGGAGTCAGAGGCATTGGCCGGAGCATAGCTACAGGCAAATTGGGTGAGAGTTGCAAAGGGTGTCTCTGTCGCAAGTATGGGTGTTGATGTTGTTTTGTTTTGAGGGTTAGAGTTGTGTTAGTGTTGTGAGGACCATAGTGTTAATAATGTGTCAAATATTGTCCCATGTGTGTAGGAAAATGTGCCGATGCAGATGGTCGGAGGTCACGGCGTAAAGATACGAGCGAATTAGTGCAAAACAAGGACCACATAGGGGCACAAATGAGCGAGTGCTAGGGATGCAAAAATGGTGTGCAATGGGCTAGAAAAATGCCCCGTAGTGTGGCATTTTCATGTGTGAAATTTTGGTTCAAACGGGGTCCAGTTTCGGTCCCAAACGGATGAGTTACGAGGGGTTAAAGAAGGGGTTAAAGATCTTTTTTTTGGGGGGGGGCCTTGGTCTTAAGGTTGGTGTGAATGGACTTTAAGTCCAACCGAGGGGTTTGAACTAGGTTAATTCTAGTTAGTTTAACTAACCCATTACCCTTACTGTGAGTTACTATAACCTAGTTTAATCTGACCTAACCTAACTGTGGACCAAACTGATGACAGTTAGATAAACTAACCACAATTAGTTAACCTAACCTAATGATCCAATTAGTCTAACTAACTAGAAGTTAGACTAACCTAATTGTGAGTAACTAACTTGTAGTTAAACTAACTAGATTGGTACATCTAATCTTACCTAAGTTAGAGCTAACCTAACCTAGGTGTAAACTAACCTAGCTAGTCCTAGGGTCAAGTTAGGTTAGGTTAGGTTTTTTTTTCTTTAAATATTATAAAGAATAAAACGTGTGTGTAAGTAGCAGCAAAGCTCCACTTGTACTTGCATAAGGCTAGGAATAATCCCTCTTAGAAGTCCAACTTGCATGTTCTACATGCAAGTTCTACATACGATTCCTACATGCAACATGCGAGTTCTACATGCAACTCCTACATGTGAGTTCTACATGCAACTCCTACATGCATGTTCTACATGCGAGTTCTACATGCGAGTTCTACATGCAACTCCTACATGCAAGTTCTACATGCGAGTCCTACATGCAACTCCTACATGCAACATGCAACTCCTACATGCAACTTGCAACTTCTACATGCAACTTCTATATGCAAGTTCTATATGTAGAGAGAGAATGTCTTACAATTCCTACATGCAAAGAGAGAAGCTCTCCAACTTGTATAAATACCCCATAATGGAATGAAGCCCACACTCTTTGGGGCATTGTGTTGAGTTCTACTTTGGTATTGCAAGCAATTGTCTCAAGTGTCTATGCTTCCTTGCACTCCACGTCCAAAAGCATGTCCTAACATTGCAACTCCTCCTCCCCTCTCCTCCAACCTTGCAACCCATCCTCTCCCTCTCCTCCTCCATCCTCCTCCTCCTCCCTCCTCCTCCCTCCCTCCTCCTCCTCCTCCTCCTCCTCCCTCCTCCTCTCTCCTCCTCCTCTCTCTTCTTTCCCCCCATGCTCTTATACCTTCTTCCTCTCCCACTCCTACGCTCCCCCTAAACCCTTAGTTCCTCAACCCTTAACCTCCATGATCTACAAGGGAGACGAGTTCTTCACCATGTACTCTACCTTGAACGTTGGATCCTCCTTCTAACCTTGGAACTCCTTTTAAACCTTAGAACCTCCTTCGAAACTCTGGAACCTCTCTCTAAACCTTGGAATCTCCTTCAAACCCTTGAACCTCCTTCTAAATCTTGGAATCTCCTTCAAACCCTTGAACCTCCTTCTAAACCTTGAAACCTCCTTCTAAACCTTGGAACCTCCTTCTAACCCTTAAACTCCTCCTAAATCCTACAATCCCCAATGAAGGCGAAAGCCTTCATTACCTCAACCATGATGATGCATGTTCCTTTCACACATGCATGCACTATGTTTGCTTACCACACTTAAGCCTAAGTCTCTCACCAGAATATGACTCGAGGTCCTAAGCTACACGTATACTACAAACGACAACCTCAATATTTCTGTAGGTGAAAAAAAGCCTCGAAACCCGGCATACTGAGAATACTCTGCTCTTCTTGCGACAGCCATGGGAAAGAGCCAACACACTTGTTGCAATATTAGTGGCAAGAATTCTTTGTAGTAATTCTTGTGTTGGAGTGAGTAGCATCAACTTTGCTAGCTCAACAGTTTTTGCCTCTTGCACCTCTTGACTATGTACAGAATTATCAGAGAAACTTGTCCCACTAGGGATATAATTAGGGTCATGAAAGATATCCTCTGGATCATCTATTTGGAAAGCAGCCCCTACTTGAGCTCTATTTCTTCTAAAACATGCAATACTAGTATGGCGAGGTGATGTTTCCTCTTTGGAGCTATACGACATGGGCTAATCGTGGCATGAAAGGGAAGGAGAGAGGTGTGATTATAGTAGCTTATTGGCTAGTTAGAATGCATTGCTATCAACTAAGCGTTGCATGCTGCTTTCACAGTGAAACTATGATGTCAGTGTTGTGATCTTCTTTGCTGACCTTGATGTATTGTGTTTGTTTTGGTGTCTTGTTGATTTTGTTGTCCTACATTGCTATTCCAATAGGATTCCGACTATTAGCTATTCTTTGCTTGTTGTTGCTTTTGTCGAGGTCTTTCTTTGTGAGTTGCGGCTTGAAGCTTTAAGCCTTGCTGGATTGAAATGATTACTCTTACAATTGATGCTTAATGATAACTATATTGAGCCTCATCAAAGATCGCTTTGGCAGAGTATTGCTTGACAATACGGATGTGCACGTATTGCTGAATTGTCACTGTGAGGTCTTCTTCTACTAGTGTATTCACTAGGCTAGAGTTTCGAGCGACGTGTGAGTTGCTTAAAGATTTCCTTCCTAGCATTTGAGCATTGCTCAAAGAGTACTGCTTTTCAACACTGGCTACCATATGCAGTTTATAATGTCGGTTGTAATCATTGGCACATTTGCCAACTTTGTGCATGTAGGTGTGATCCTACAATGCTGTTGGAAGCTTTGATGTTTTCAGAGTTGTGGATTGTATGTTTCTCTATTGTTGTATCATGTCATAATCGGCAGTGTCGCTTGTTTTGTTGTGAGTAAAATCAGCAATTTTGAGTAGGAATGCTGATAGGATTTCCAATAGTGTTTAGAGTGTCTTCAAACAAGTGAAAAACACAAACACATCTCCACTCTTGACAACAAGGTGCTAGCAGTCCGAGTATAATCAAAAAGTAATCGAACTACAAAGCTATCACAAGATGTATACAAAGAATAGAGAGGAAACCTTGCAAAGGTAGTATGTTTCTTGTATATTATGTTTTAGCAGAGAATACATCAACTCAATAACTCTCTTCAACAGGAGCTGATACAAGGTTTATATAGCCATCCGAGATCAATCCGACTGTTGTAAGCAATAGTAAGCTTCAAAATGTAACAGTCATAGTCCAAAACATCATGTGGTGGATCAGGCCACTAAGGAGTGCTGTTAGGGATAGTTAAAAAATGATCCCACTACTTTGTTCTAGTAACTCCCTCTTACCAGAGGTGTATTTATCCTATCCCATGGTGTCCATGTGGGTGGAGGATATGCCTTCAACACTTAATCAATAGTATGGCCACTCATTCATCTCTTCTTGATGTGTCTTAGAACAAGTTGTCTAGGATGCTCATTAGCCTGTGGGGGTGCTATGTGCCAACAAACATAGATGTGTTGCCACTCATCCAAAGTTTTGCCTCTCAAACTTAATCTTGACTACATGGTTGTTGATTTAAAAAGTCATTAGTTTTTGCTCAGTCTACTTTTGCTCCTCCCATAGCCTTTAGTGCCTTTTGTATTAATGTTCATGGTCGCATGTTGTTGTCTCTGTGCCAACATGGACTTAGGTAGAACAGAATGTGTGTGTAGAGTAGCAGCAAAGCTCCGCTTGTACTTGCATAAGGCTAGAAATAATCCCTCTAAGAAATCCAACTTGCATGTTCTACATGCAAGTTCTACATGCGAGTTCTACATGCAACTCCTACATGCAAGTTCTACTTGCAACTCCTACATGCAAGTTCTACTTGCAACTCCTACATCCAACTCCTACATGTAACTCCTACATGCAACTCCTACATGCAAGTCCTACTTGCAACTCCTATATACAAGTCCTACATGCGATTCCTACATGCATGTTCTACATGTGAGTTCTACATGCAACTCCTACATGCAATATGCAACTTGCAACTCCTACATGCAACTTCTATATGCAAGTTTTACATGTAGAGAGAGAATGTCTTACAATTCCTACATGCAGAGAGAGAAGTTCTCCAGCTTGTATAAATACCCCATAATGGAATGAAGCCCACACTCTTTGAAGCAATTGTCTCAAGTGTCCATGCTTCCTTGCACTCCATGTCCAAAATCATGTCCTAACCTTACAACTCCTCCTCCCCTCTCCTGCAACCTTGCAACCCATCCTCTCCCTCTCCTCCTCCCTCCTCCTTCTCCTTTCTCCTCCTCCCTCCTCCTCCTCCCTCCTCCTCCTCCTCCTCCTCCTCCTCCTCCTCCTCCTCCTCCTCCTCCCTCCTCCTCCTTCTCCTCCTCCTCCTCCTCCTCCTCCCTCCTCTCTCTTCTTTCCCCCATGCTCTTACACCTTCTTCCTCTCCCACTCCTATGCTCCCCCTAAACCCTTAGTTCCTCAACCCTTAACCTCCATGATCTATGATTCTAGGATTCATCTACTTGGAGTTAGTGGGCCCTTGGTTTTCTAGGATTCATCTACTTGGAGGTAGTGGGCCATTTGCTTTTCTTTCCCTTTTGCTTTGAAGGTTGGTTTGATGCCATTTGATTTGAGGGTGGAGAGCTAGAGCTTTTGGGTGCAGGTCTAGGGGTTGTGGAGACAAGGGAGGCTAGCTACTCAAACCTTGAATGGGCAAAGTGAGCTCAACTTCCTAGGAGGGTTTATATACGAGGGCATTTAGAGTCCCCCCCTCCCTAATGGTCTATCAACTACTAGTTCACCACATCTCCTTTCCATAGGTCCTACCACATGGGATCATGGTCATTTAAGACTATACCTTTTTAGGAGCTCCTGATTGATTTTTGTGCTTCCCCTCATCATGATCCCACCAAATTTTCCCATTACTATAGATTTGCATGATCCCACTTAAGTGCCCCATTACTGTAGCTTTGGCTTTTATGGTTTGCCCTCTAAGAAAGGATAAGTTTTTCGTTGGAACGGAATACAACATCTTTTTTTAATATGAATATACACTTTTTTTTTTTGATATGAATATCCTTTTTTTGATAAGAATATCCATGGATTTTTTTTGCTTAAAAGAAAAGCCCCATAAACTTGATTCAATGTGCAATGGTTCTTTGGGATGGGTGCCCAAGTGGCCACTTTGAATGGACCATTGAAATCTAGTGCCCATTTTGGGAATGTTCCCAAAGACAGGTTGATCTCATGGCATTTGGTCTTGAAAGGTTGGCTTTTAGATTCATGGATAAGCATCATGATTTTTGTAGTATTTTGCAACATCTGCATATATGGTGCTCCACCATAATCCATCACTTAGGATGTTTTATGCCATGACTTTAGTGAGGAAATGACCATGAATTATTGCTTGATGGGCTTCATCCATGGACGATTGCTCTTTAATATAGAAAGACACACCATCAAAGGACCATGCCCCCCCCCTTTGTAGTACTTGTGGCCATCGATTAGCAGATACTTCTAGGATTCAAGGGAAAACCTTCACCATTTTTCCTTGCTAGCCTCTTCTTTGTAAGATGTGTTGTTGAGAGATATTGCATGATCTCTTCATGCTTGTCTTCATAACACATCATCAGAGAGACTCCAGTCCCTTTGGTTGGAAATTGTATCTTTGTTGTTAATTAAGTAATTGGATCCACAATGGACAAAACAAGTTTGTGGATGATCTTGAAGTTGAATTCTTGAGGCAATAGCATCTACCAAATTAATTGTGGCTTCATGATCTTTTGGTTGATCAAGTAGAGTAATGACTAATGACTAATGATCCATGTATAAGACAAATGGGTTGTTGATTATATAGTGTCAAAGATTTTGGATACTCTACACCATCCCAAGGCTTCTCATTCAATCTCATTGAGTAGTTCATCTCCGTCAATGACAACATTTTGCTCACATAGTAGATCAAGAAATCCAAATTTCCTTCATGTTGAGCCAAGGTCCTAATCACCATCCCAAATGCATCCGCATGAACATGGAGATAAATTTCCAATTTGGAATTGGGACGATCATGGCATTTATGCTAACTCTCACACTCCATTCAAACTTGGTATCTTCCCTTGCTATAACTAATGGAGTGGTTTGGCTACTCCTAGAACTTTTTGATGCAGTGTTTGTAGAAGCTAAGGAAAGTCATGGATGAGAGTACTTGCTTGACTTTGTTTGGATCCATCTTTTGGATGGACAACATTATGCCCCTGATGGAAATTATGTGACCCACAACACCTAAGGACACACCAAGTATACACACTTGTATGGATTGAGGGAAATTTGTGTCTCTCTACATTTTTTGAACATCTTTTGAAAACCTTCCAAGTGTGTTTGCTTCATTTTGTAGATTGAGAACTTGTCCAAGGATATCATGAGAAATTTGTTGATATACTCCAAGAAGGTTTCCACCATGAAGTGCTAAAGCATGGCCGATGCATTCTTAATCTGAATGGTATTACTTTTCTTGAGTAAGGCCCCCATCCAATGATGAGTGTGGTCTTATCTTAACCTTTCTTGGCTAGTTTTATCTGTTTATAGTTTCTTCTTTGTTCATGATGTCATCCACTTCATATAGTTCCTTGTTTCTGCGTAATGCTACCCATGTCATATACAATAGTGTTCCTAGCCTTGCCATACCCTAGCCCTGCCATAGAATACTTTAAGTAGGGGTAATGCTAAGATTCTTGCTTAGCATTTCCCTGATTCTTCTTTTGCTAACTTTCCCTTTTTCTTGGCCTTGTTTATTGGTGGGGGTTTCTTTTCGAGGAGTGCTTGTCATTTCCCTTTTTCCCAATCAGCATCCTAGGCTATTGACATTGGAGGGAGCTACCAATCCTATCAACACATTGGAAGGGTTTCTTGAAGAGTGATTCACCTTGAGTTTCTCAGAGTTAGCTTGAGCTTAGAAGGTAGTGAAGCACTCCTTCTTCATGCTTGTTGTTTGGTGGTGCCTCCTTTTTAGCCCTACAAAGGGTCTTAGGGATGGGTGGTTTTTTGGGTGGTTGGGTTACGAATGTGGGTTTTAGCATGTAGGTGGTCAATTTGACTAGGTTAGTGGGACTAGGTAGGTTAGGTCATGGTTAGTTATGTAATTAGTGCATACCCTAGGGGTTAGGTTAAGGTTAACGATGTGGTTAAGGTTGTGTTTTAGATTTAGGGATGGTTTTTGTTTTGATTGTCATTGTGGGTGCTTCACTTTCATGCTTCTAGTTGGAGGCGGTGCCTCTGTTGGTGATTTCGACTAGAGGCAATGGTTCTAGTGAACATGGTTCACCTTGATAAGGATTTCATCATGCATGACATTGAGATTAGAGGCATCAGAGTTGGTGCATTTGGCAAGGAAGATGGTGGCTTGCTTCTTGAGGGAGCTGAGGGTTTTGCAGCTGGCCTCTTACCAATATTGCGCTGCAAGACGATCGGTTGCATTTTTTGTTGGTTGCTTGAGTCTTGTGTCTCAAGTTCTCCGACTATTGAAATGGTTCTTGTCTTTATTACTGTGCACAACTGCCCAAGGAAACTGGACATGTAGCATGCTATTGTTGCATGTTAGTTTTGAAGGGCAAAGTAAAGGGGCCTTCCAGCCATGCTGTCGTGTGTTGTGTGGAGCATCAATGAAGTCAGTTTGAAGCTTCGAGGGACTAAAGTCGGTCAAGGAACCTCGTTGAACTCTTAAGGCATATGTTATTCTTGTATTTTAGTCATCAGATTTCATCTATAAAATGGCCTGTGATTGCAGTGTAATGCTATCTCTGTCAAGATACTTAGTATCTATATTCCTCTGTATATGTAGCCAAAGATTTGAGCTGCTTGTGCTGTTGTGGTTTTGTCTACAACCAATTGAAAGATTGTGAGTTTAAATGGAAGCTATTGGTTCTTGAAGTACAAAAGAAGTTGTAGCATTCTAATGGGAAGTGCTTGTGAAATGGAGATGGCTGAGTGTGTAGAAGGTAATTCGGTCTTTTGTTATCTATTCTTCTATATCAATTACATTTGACATTTTAGAGGAAGAGGCCAGTCTTTTGGGTTCGTAATCTCTTAAATCCCATTTTCTTTACGTCATCTCCCCTTTCTTTTGAAATAGATAGATGAGGGGCATGGCTTTGTCCCATTTGTCTTTCGGTGTCTTGTATTGGAGGATAATTCTAGAAGTTGTATCCTTGTCCAAGTTGTGTAGTTGCAGATATGAGTTGTATCCTTGTCCAAGTCATCCGGTTGTTGTAGGCATGTTGCATGTCCTGTGGCTATTTTGTGTACGATGTCACACTTGCAGTAATGCAAGAATATATCTCTGTTTGTTTGTCGTCTGGTTGTAGGTAGATTTTAGAAGCAATTTCTAACGCATATTTTTTAAACCTGCCTTTGAGTTGTGAAAATATATAGGAAGTGTGTGTGATTTGTGGTGGCGTTGTTAATATATAACTCCTATTATAGACTGGGATCTATTTTTAGATAAACCTATGTTCATTTGTTGGACTTGTAAGAGGCTTAGGGATCGATGTTTTTGGTGTAGTCGGCTTACGAAAATGTTTTTTGCTATGTGAATGCTTAATGTGACTAGATTATTGTTATTAGAGCGGTCTCCTGCAGTTTGCATTTCAAATTTTCATAGTGCCATAATAGTGTCTACAAGGCCAAAACCTACTAGCAGGCAGTATGCAATAACCAAAATTTTGCTTTTTTTAAAAAAAATTTGTTCTTTTTTTGCGTAAATGTAAAGCGTGGTCTATCTTTCTGTTTGTTCATAATGTGCTTGTGTTGTGATATCATACAAAATGTACTTTGTGATTTGTTATTGTGCAGTTGTTTGTGCTTGTTTGTATTAATACGGCTATGTCTTCCCAGATCTTTAGAAGACATTGTCTATGGAAGGCCCCACATTTTTAAAGACATTGTCTATTGAAGGCCACACTTTTTCCAACATAAAATAAATTTAAAGAGAACACTCTATAATGTTGCCTTTAGGCAAAAACATTTGTACTTTGTAAAAGATTATTCAATTAATTTATTAAGCATTTACATTTTCTTAAGAGTTATTTTCTATGAGAACCTTTTTAAATATATTTTGCTAAGTCAGATTCTTCTCATGTTAAATATTGTAGATTTTTACTTTGTATTTAGTTGTAATTTAAGAAAGAGCATCCATCATGAATATATTTAAATTTCTTGAGAATTAGTGGAATTTATAGCCAAAGTATAGCTTCAAATATTTTAGTAATGGTGATATATTTTTTATACTTTGCAAGAAACAATAGCAATGATTTGTAGTAGAGATTTTTCCCATTAAGGCAAAGATACCATTACCTTATGAATTATTTGTAAGTTTTAATAAATTTTAGAGACCATTTGACTCTAATAGAAAGAACAAGTAGTTAATATGAGTTTGTACATATAATTACTTAATGTAATTTTTATAAAGTATTTCGTGCTAGTTATAATTTAGTTTTAAATTGTGCGCAATCTCATTATAGAATTTGGTCTTGTGTTTTAAAGCATGAATATGTTTTAAGTATTGATATATGCAATTTAATATTTGAACCAGTAGCTAATATGAATTTGTACATATAATTGTAAACTATAATTTTTATAAAGCATTTCACAATAGCTATAATTTAGTTGTAAATTGTGCACAATTTCATTATAGAATTTATAGTTGTGGTTTTTTTAGCATAAATATGTTTAAGAATTAATATATACAATTTAATATTTGAACTTCAATAAAATATGTAGACAAAGTATATAAACATGATTATATTAATTAATTTTGCAATGCCTAAATAGTTCATTTAATATTTAAACTTCGATGACACTTGAAGCCAAAGTATATAAATATGATTATATTAATTAGTTTTGTAATAGCAACAATAATTTATTCTTGCAATTTTTAATAAATGTTATGATCTTGTTTTTTTTATGGCTTTTTTTAAAATATTTGCAGCAAGTAGGCACTATTGCACATGTCTGTACCCTCTATATTCGCCTACAAGTATTAGTCTTATCAAAAGATGTCTAAAATTATCAAGTGAAAAATCATAATAAATTTGAGAATGTTAATTGCGAATTACTTATAGATTTTATGTAATATTTAATTGTGGGAATTCCTGTTGGGATTTTTTGTCTTTAAAATAAATTATAAGCTTTTACAAACTATCTACTTCTCTAGTGTAGAAAGAATTGAGGAGAAAAAACTTCTATTATAACTTTGTCTTGCTTAAAAGGATTTTAACATGACATGTAGGAGTCATATAGAAAATCATTGATACTAATGAATGTTCAAAATCAAAGTTGCCTACAGACATAAAGAAGCTAAAGCGTAAAAAAAGAGGAGAAAAGATTGTAATGAAACCTTGGTAGTATGAAAATGCTAGAGCTTTAGGATTTTCTGAGTTTATAAGCACATGTATGCATCTATATAGTCAAGAGTAGTTTATACATAGATGAGCCTTTTTTCTCGTAGTTGTTTTACGAACAATATGGTATGAATGTATCTTTGATAATTTATATAAACAAAGGCTTTTACTTTGTAATGAATTATGTGTAATAGATGAGATTTAAGAATATGCAGATCGATTAGATATTGTGAATTTACAATGTACAAAGTATTTTATATGCCAACTACATTAGGATTGAGATGTGTAGTTTTTGAATTGAACCAACGTATTGAAGTTATGAAAAACGTGAATATTTCAGATTCAAGTAGGTACTACACTAAGAACGATGCAATAGTGCTTGTTGAATCTGATGGAGAATCATCAAATTTTGTAGTCATCACTGTCGACAAAAGCTTTATGAAAAGAATGTATGATGAGATAGATTGTAGAGAAGAGAAACGAGTCAAGTTAGAATCTCCACAAGAGGATAGACCTTACCATACTTTAACTATAGAGTGTTCAGATGATTTAAGCATTGAAAGCGATGGTTAAAATGTAGAAGACCTTATCACGGTAACTTTGTCATTACAATCGTTTAGATTATTAATCACAGTAAATTTTTTACTACAAGCGGGAAAATTTTGATGCACGTTACCATTGTAGATGACGTTTTGGAACAACTGACGCTCTGATTATGTCAAGATTGTGGATAGGTTTAAAGCAGTGGGTTTCTGCCATTTTGTTCTAAGAAATGTAGTCACGAAGAAAAATAGCCAACCAACCGTGCTAAACATGGCTTGATCTTACTATTATGGTACCTACACAAATGCCTTTAATCTCTGACAAATTAGCTTGAGTGTTCCATTGACATATTTAGCAAATCGGTTACAAGAATCAAGTAGTTTTTGATTTGTATACATTAGTATACAATATTTTAGAACAAGTTATAATATATTAGTAGTTAATACTTGCTTTGATGTGTTAATAGATAAGCGACATTCTAAGTGTTATGGGCCTAAATTTAACATTATATGAGCTTGTGTGCTCGTTTTGTAAAGAGGGGAAGATTTTGATAGAGATTCTCCTATCCCTCGATGCTTAACATGCGACCGGATTATGATTTTGGAAAAGATCCCCAAAGTGAAGGTACTTATTACAAGCTTAGATGGTGCGATTGTGGAGGTTACACTAAAGAGCACATGGGTTGATAAAGTTCTAGATTTGCCTCGACCTTTTATAGAATTATTGGAAGAAAACACACAATTCCTACAGTCAAAACTGTTCGACCACAGGATTGAAGGAAGATTCCTAGTCAACATGCATGGTTTAGTAGCAGGCTTTATTCCTCTAAGGTGTAATGGTGTTTGAGAAGTTCACCAATTTAGTTTTCTTGTAGCAGAGTGGTAGCCATATCTTTTCTAGCTTCAATTTCCTTCGTTTGATAGTTCAAGATTTCCACTAAGACTGTTTTTTAGCTACTATGGAACGTAAGCTTGTAAGCTTGGTTATTTCATAACATAGTAGCACTCGTTGCTACATGTTACTTTGTAAAATTTTCCTTTTAATTTAAAAAAATTGTACGTAAAAAAAAGTTGTCTACTTTTGTAATTATTTTTTATTCAAGTATAATCCATTCAATAAATAATATTTTCTCAAAATTTAGAAGTAGTATGCATAGATCAAGTATTGTTAACTCAAGATAAGCTAACACAATCTTGGCTTTCCACGAATACAATTCTATTATTTTAACAGAGACAACGTATTTACAATATCAATCTCATCCTTACTTTAGTTTATTGACAAAAAATTTTTCATAATCAGTCTTTGCTTTCAAGTTCCTAAGTAATCTTACTTACATGTGACTATTTCTTATGAAATTAATAAACGTATTATTGTGTGTATTGTAAAATTTAAAGCAATACCATTACTCATAATTTCCTTCATACGTACTCTTTGGAAATAAAATAAACACTTACTTTATTTTGGTTATAAGTTATTATTTTAAATATGTTGTTTTTCCTATTTTATAGATATTGCTTTTTAATCAATGATAATTGCCATTAGATTCTTAAAAATATATTTTTTCCCATACAAAATGTCGAATAAATAATTTTATCGATACAAATACAAGCATAATAAGCTCTATTACATACCGAACTACCCGAAGATTCCAGATTCTTGAAGGAGTATATATTCCCCCGTGGAAATGGAAAAAATTCTATCCCAGTCGAAGAGTGACTCCCCATTCCCACGTATTCCATTCCCTATTTGCTATAATACTTCAGGGGCCAGTGAGACTATTTTTGCAAAAACACAAATCTCCACATTCAAAATTTTGAACCAGCACCACTTCATGTAGTCGTAAAACTAAAATAAGACTTTTTTCCATAGTATCGCTATAACTACTAAATGGTACTTATATATTCACTATTGCTCCACTTTTAAATACATCTATATGTTCCATGCATAATGTTATTTATTATAGCACTTATTTATTTTAAAGTAACACTCATTTCGCTAACAATATATTTTCATCATTCATTGTAATTCCCAAACTATGATAATAAAATAATGTAGACATCTCTCGAAAACTTAATCTTTGCCTGTTCTAAACATACTCTTCTATGTATCTTCAACAAACAAACAACACACACCACGAGTGAAGCAATGAACATTGTAAGTATGGACTGCTTTGACCAAATAAAGATCGACTTAGAATTCCTTAAGCTATATCCACAAAATAAGTGTAGGTTCGTATGTATATATCTTACATGCTACAATTACATATCATGCCAGAAGCATTGAAAAAAGCTGTGTACATGCAACACACAAAACTTTCAAAATAATTTGAATTTCAGACAGCAATTTGGGGCCAACAATTCTTTGAGTCTAAGCTCTTTCAACAACTATATCCGCAAATCAAAAGCATTGCTCAGTACAGTAAAGGATTGTTGCACAATAACTTTTACAATTGCATCGAAGACTTATTCTTGCAGCATGTTTTTTCTTGCACATTCGGCTTTGAGTTTGAAATACACCATTCCCATAATCAAATTCTTGCAAGCATTTTCGAGAAAAAAAAACCTACACATAAGCCAGAAACCTAAGGCTTCTTTTAATAAGCCTAGAAATGCTTATTTTCCATCTATGATGGAAATAGCAACCCCAAAGTATACTCGTTGGAACAAACACATCGGTCTCATTTTAGAAAACATAATCAATGAAAATAGACTCACTTTTGCTACTGATGCAATGAATATCTTAAAACAAAAACTTTCGGAAGCATTTCTCTGCAACAATATTATCGAACGTAAGATTCTGGAAATTAAAAAGAATAAAAAAACCTATGAGACAACATATAGACGATTGCAACGACCAATAGATTGAACAACACAACCAACAACTACATCCTAATCAGACAATAAGCACAACTGTACTAGGAACAACTTTAAACCCACAAATAAAAATAACAACACACAAACGAAAGCATACATATATAATAGATGAATGCGTAACATTACAAAAATACTTATCAGCATTTGGAACTTCTTCAAAATTCATAGAAAAATACATTAATACAATTCGAGACACACCAAAATATGAATGCTTATCATGCAAGCGTTTGTTGTTTAAAAAGCAAACAACATACGTAAACGAGGCCACACATGCTTGGGTAATGACCAAAAGACAATAAAATATTCCTTTTGACAAAAAGAAACAATGTACTTGCAGAGAATGCAAGACAACAATAAAACTAAATAGCATTCCAAAGTATTTTGTCCCTCAACAGATAAAGCGAAACATAGAGTTGCCAAATGTGGCGATTATCACCGACATTGAGGAACAATCAATTGCTTCAAGAATAGCATTCACTCAAATAAGAGAACTAACACATGGTGGCTAGTATGGAATGTATGGTAGCATTGTCAATGTTATGGCCGACACAAGTAAAATTCAGCATATCTTGCCAAGACTTATTAACGATGAATCATCCATAATAATTGGAATTCAAAAGAAACTACAATATAAAAGCACATACTTAATTGGGAAAGTTAGGCCAACCATTCTTATGCAAGCATTACATACACTTGTTCAAACACCACTTTACAAATCTAAGAACATTCAAATAAACCAATAGTGGACACAACATTTACAAGAAATCCTATGCTCCGATCAAAATATAGACGAAGAAAAAAATGGCCAATAATCCTACTCAGAGGACACTGATGAACCTTATATAGACACTCTACTACATAACATCATTATAGCTGAACAAGTCATAGATTACAATACTGATATCAACTACGTAGCCCCTTGCGAAAACAATACACCACTGGGCCTATTTCAAGACAAGAACAGTGAAGAATTAAATTTCCCTACACTTTTCTTTGGCTCAGAAAGACATATTCGAAATCCTCGATTAACATATCAAGACATCACAAAATGGGAATTGACACACAAATCCCTCAACTTTTCACAAAATATACAACTTATTTTTCAAATCAATTAAGGTCCTCATTAATCAAGTAATGCAATCCATTTGGGTACGATTGCGCAAAGGTGTGCTCCAAAACAAAATACTATGTGCTAAAGATGTTTCAAATGATACAAATATTGAAGCCATTTTAAAATCCAAAATTGGGTACAGAGACTTCAAAAACCTGTGTACCTCTTAGGACCATAAAGAAAAACTTAGAAAAGATGCATTTGCAATAATGAGGCAATTAGGTCCTCCGTCTTTGTTTATGACATTATCATGTGTCGAGAGAATGTGAGAACCTTTGATAGAATGTTTATATGACATTTATTCAACTAATAAAAAACAAAATATAACACCACAATACACAAATGCTGACATAAGAGACTTAATAAGAAATAATCCAACAATCTGTGCAAGGTATTACACTCATAAAATCCAACAATTCCTCAAACTTATAATGAAAGATGATGACATACTCGCAAAAATACACGATTACTTTTTTGTCACATAATTCCAAAGCAGAGGAAGCCAACATGAATAAGGAATCATCTAGATAGAGGACGCACCAACATATAGAATTCACAATAATGATGCCATCACATCTTTTGTTGATAACTACATAACATGCAATAAAAACCTACTACCACCAAAAATAAAAGACATCCAAACACACAAATGCACATCTACATGCCACAAAAAGAGAACTAACAATTGCAGATTCCATTATCTGAAGCCTACACTACATGAAACAATGATTCTAACCCTTTAGACACCAATGATCTCCGTGTTAACAAAGCAATATACACAGAAATTGCTACACATTTACATTGTATAGATACCAAAACAAATATCACATTCACCAAATGGATTGGTAATATCGGAATAGACATATCAACATATGTGCTAGCAATACGATCACAAATTATAGGGAAACCAACACTATTCTTAAAAAGACAACCAAAGGACATTTTCACAAATGCTTTTAAATCAACATGAAACTTGCATAGAAATTAAAAATAATTAATGAGAACTATGAAAACTCTCATTCCAATTGGACTTTGAAAATGAGTTTCCTATGGCAATCAAATATGGACATACAATACATCATGGACCCATACTCAGCCACAACATACTACACCTCATACATTACAAAAATGGATGACACAATAACAAAAAGTCTCCAACACAATTAAAACTTGCATAGAAGAAAACAGCACTGCGTATGATAGATTACGCAAAATGGGAAACACTTTTTTGCATGCACAATAAATGAGTGCATAGTTGAGATCTTTCATTACTCTTTCTTTACCCTTACATAGAACAACAAGGAGTTTTTACTTTATAATTACAAATAAGGAAGAAAATAGAGCACCCATCCTCAAGTGGAAAAAATAACTACAGCACCTTCCTAATGAGTCCACCAACATAACATGTGACACTATCATCAATAAATACACAAAAAGGAAAAACATGGATGACATTTGTCTCACAACATTCGTAGTAGAATATACTTTCGACAATGGCAACATCAAGAAAAGGCATAGTGCAAGAGTTATAAGATTTGTCAAATTCAACATCATCAAGGATCCAAAAGATTACTATCAAGAACAAGTACTATTATACTATCCTTTTAAAGAACATGAGAACCATGAACTATTAATACATGGTTCCTAGCCACAAGCCTACAATTTTGGGCATAATATTATATTATGATATAAGGCTTTATATACAAAGAAAGTCAGCAAACAATGATCACAATATAGAACAAAGCGACATCCCTCAAGCACATAACTATGAGATTGACAGTATTAATGAAAAGGTCTTCAAACAAAATAATTCCCCCACATATGACATTATGTCTGACATGCACATTAAGGATAAAAAAAAGAAAACCGACAACTTCATGATTCCAGTTAAGAAACAAATCCTTATGCACAATGATGAGTACTTCAAGATGATTTGCTCCTTAAACAACGAACAAAGACAACTGTTCTGCTTATAGTCCAAAAATTACTCCGGTTTTTTAATCAAACCATTTCAAATATAGATTATGAGCTACTACATGTATTGATGCTAGCTTACATAGGAAAAGCAATCTACAATATAAACGGCCTTACTATACATGGTGCATTACATTTACCATTACAAACAAAAAACTTAACCTTCGTCTCAAGGGAAAAGCTTGACATACTAATCCATCTTTATGAACAATTGTAACTTATTGTCTTTGACAAAATATCAGTAGTTGGAAGATGCACTTTAGATTTTGCAAACCTTTGCATGAGAAAATTTAAAAGAAACCATCCATAATACTTTGGAAATGTCGACGTCATCTGATGTGGAGATTTATATCAAGCCAAATGAGTAAGAGACAACTGGATTTTTAAATCAAAAGAAGACTCATTGCAAACAATTGCTAACACATACTGGCTCACAAAGCCTCGATGCTATGAGCTCAAAAAAACAATGTGGCAAAACGATACTGAGTTCATATAGACATTAAAATCTTTTAGATTTTATACACATACAAATGAACAAATACAAAACATAAACCGATGTTGTCTTCATGAGCCACCTAGAGAATATACTTTCCCCCACCTTTACTATACCAACCTTGAAACAAATAAACATAACGACAAAGTATTCCATCAATAATAGGTAAAGAATACAATATCAGAGCAATCAATGCATTCAATAATGATAGCCGCATCTCATCTAAAATTTTAGAAAACCCTAAAGCAATAGATGGACTATGAACGACTATACAGATCAAAGAAGGAATGCTAGTTGAATTATGTGCAGGAAACATGAACCAACAAGGTGGATTAGTTAATGGCATAGATGGAGTTTTTATGAACATGTCTACCTAGATAATGACATTGTGTGGATTCAATTTCAAAACCCAAAAATTGGGAATGAAACCCATCAAACCAATTATCATGCGTACACTTCAAACATCAACCACAAATGGATACCCATATTCCAAGTAACAAGGCACCTCTCTAAAACAAATATTCTTACTTGTTTGAGAGCCATTCTTGATCCAAGTAGCTGCTACTAGAACAATACACAAAGCGCAAGGTCTGATGATGGATAGGCTAGCTCTCTCACCAGCATGAATTCGAACACATGGCCTTGCATATATAGCACTTTCACATGTAAAAAACATCGACAACCTTTACTTACTTCAACCACTCTAGCAACAACACCTCCTTATATACAAAGATGTTCACAAAGAAATGGAAAGACTAACAACTCAATCAAAATGGGAAAACAACTCAATCAAAATGGGAAACATTGAACAACAAAATCCACCAACACACAGACATAGCTATACTGATACAATCTTTAAACACTAGGTCATTGCATAAATACAAATATGATATACTAGTTGCAAAGTCACTTATCAACGCCGATCTTTTATGTTTATAAGAAATAAAAACCGAATACTACCATCCAACTTCCAATATATAAACAATCACAACAGTGGTACCCTAGTCCGGAACAACATTGTCATTGAAAATTCAGCCAACGAAAACATTCTTTCAGCTACTTCGCCAAAAATTATCGACAATTGCTGACATACAAAAAACCAATTCTCATAGGAGACTTCAATATTGACATGCTACAACAAACAAAAAAATCACAAACACTGTAAAACATTATGAACTCTTTCGGCTACAACCTTCAATGCCAACATATCACAACAATATATGGCTCACAATTAGATCACATTTGGACTAACATACATGACAAAAAAAACAACAGTGGATCTGCATACACATATTGGTCAAACCATTCTATGGTCTACATACTTGTCAATAACTAACTATCTCAAACAACCTTTAAACAAAAAAAACAAAAAAAAACCAAATCGACCCATCAATTCGACAAAAAAACAAGCCTAAAACAAACTAACAGAAAAAAAAAATCACCCAAAAACCCTAATCCATACACCTTTTGCTAACTTGATATACCAACTCCACCTTGAAAAAGACAAAAAAACAACACAACACCCAACCATTAATACTAGGCCTAAAACAAAACCCAACCATTCATTCCAAACCTAAAACAAACTAAACCATACACCTTCTGCTAACCATACAACTTCCGTTGACCTTATACCAACTCCACCCTTCTCAAAGTAGGGCCTTAGTGGACCCTCCACCTTGTCCTATAATGATAGTGTTTAGCCTTCTCCTCTTCTTCCAAATGGTTTTGATAGTTCAAGCACTCTCAATTTGCTATCTTAAGTTCTATTTTGGCATGTGTACTTATGTTGGAGGAAAGCATGTTGAATTCATCTCACTAGGGGGAGATCCAGATTCCCTATTTTAAATGTGTTAGGGGCAAGTCTTCACACTTCTCATCTTTCTTTCTTTCAAAAATAAGTTTTGAGTGGGGTTTCTTCTTGTTGAACTAGAGCAAGGATTGGGAATGACCTTCATCTCCTCCCACCTCATGTGAAGGTTTTGAGAGGTGGGGGATTGAGCCTTTCTCTCTATCTCTATTTCTCTCATGCTCCTTATCTTTCTTTTTTTCAGAAGTAAGGACACATGCTCCTTATCTTTCTTTCTTTCAGAAGCAAGTTTTGTGTCCTTTTGTTTCAAATTAAACGATAGTGAGGATTGGGTTTGACCTTCATCTCCCACCTCATGTGCAAGGTCTTTACAAGTGGCAAATTGAGTATTCTCTCTACCTCTATTTTGGATTTTTATGGAGGTTTTTAAATGGAGATTGCTATCCCACCTATGCTATAATGACCAGTTTCTATATTGTGTCATTTTGAATGGGATATATTATTGTTTGGTTACAAGAAAAAAGACAAAGGTGATTTTGCTAATTGAAGTTTCAATTGAGCGGCTAAATGGTCCTGAGCTAAAATTGTAAAAAATTTGTATTGGGAAATTTTATTATTTGACAAATTTGCAAATATCATAAAATGCCTTAGACTATTTTGGGCTAAAGAAGCTACATTTGTTAATTGGAACAGGAAATATTTTTTATTTACATATTTTTGGCTCAGTTGATTTTTAATTAAAGATTATAAATACTCTACGTGAGAACTATGAACAACCATTGAGAGGCGATAGATTCATCTTATATTTATGTTCATGCATGACCTATTGGACCAACCCAACAATGGCCTTGTACTCAGTTAGTTAAGTGAAACATGCATGGTCCTTCTTCCTATTGAGCAATAAAAATTTTACACGTATGCTACTATTACTATTATCTAGAAAAGAAATCAAGGCATGAGGCTAGACACTAGGCATGGCGATGCTCGAGGGCCATGGGGGAGAGGGAACATGGGGGGAGAAGCATTAACATGGGTGGGGAAAAGGGATTAATAGGGGTGGGATTGAAGAGGGAAACCATGGCACAAAGAGGAAGGGAGAGGGGGAAGAGGAGCGTGTACATGATGGGAGGTGGAATGTAGAGATGGAGACATCAAGGGAAGAGAAGAGAGTCATGCTTTATTTGAAAGGAAGAATGGGGGAAATCAAGGTACTAGCATGGTGGCTTTACAAGAATGAGCGTGTCACATCAAGGAATAGCCCCCTTCTTTTATAGCCAAGAGAGGGCGTCTCAATAAATGCATCCTCCCACATGCATGGTGTGTGTGGAGGAATCTCCCATGTGGGGTAGGTGGATACACACTCTCATATGTGACAACCCTTTGCCTCATTTTTCCATATAAATCAAACCCCATATCCCAAGTCTAAGATAGTCCCTTGTTCTCTCCCCAATTTTATAATATGTTTAAACATCTAGGAGGACAAGTGGAGGGTTGGCATAAGGAATCTTGCCACCTCATCCTGATTTCCCCATTATTTAACTTGCATTCTTGGACTATCTACATCCCCCCCACATGGGCCTATCCTACGTGGAAGGAATCATCCAATATAATATCCATCTCCACCTATTTTTATATTACTTCTATTGAGATCTCGAGCTCCACTCGTGATATGCTAGGGTGACTATTGTGCATTTATGTCACCAACTTGTTAGCTGCAGATGTGGTTGGTACACCGCCCATGAATAATAGCTAGATGACAACTATCTTTATGTACTCTAGTTAGTGGCTCGGTTAGTATGCCACCTTAGCTAGCTAAGTTTGGTTTGAGACCCACATATAGGGTTCACCTATTCTTTTGTACTTAGAGTTCTTTTGGTTTACACAACTAAGAAGGAAAACTATTTTCAGCCCCCACCTTTGTGTATATTCCCCCATTGTGTATGTGAGAAAGCTACAAGTGAGACTCCTTCCTTCTCTCCCACTTTCTTTACGTGGTATCAGAGCTCGGTTCGTGCTCGGTTCGTGGTAAGGAACTCAAGAAAGCAAACCAAGTTCATGGTGTCCTAGTAAGAGGATCAGTGTTGCTTTCCTTTTTTTTCAAGTTTGGGAGAAAATCTCTGCAGGTAGCATAGCCAAAAAGTGCAAGAGTGCACTGCCTCAAATTGGGACACCCTTCGCGGTGTGGTGAAGTCCTCGGTGAAATTATTTTCTTGATTCGAGGCCATTTTGAGGCCCATTTTGGTGGCAGAAGTTTTTTGTAGGCACTCAAGAAAGTGCCATGTTTTTGCTGTGCAACCACTGTTCTGCAGGTCGGTGAAAATTTATGGCAGAAATTACATCGTATGCCTATCCACAGAGATATTGGGAGTGATAGAATCATTCTTATTGCCTATTGATGCATACTTGTCACTAGGAAGTGACTGTGTGGTCAAATACCACTCTCGTCAGTTTTGCAGATTTGCCCTTATGAGGCAGAAGTTGTGCTTTTTTGCAATGACATAATATTTTGCACTATTCTCTAATGGCGTCTAATGCTGTTTCATAGATTATCACTGAAAATCTTGACAAGAACAACTTCAGAGCATGGAAGTTTAGAATGACAAATTTCCTTAAGGGAAAAGGCTATTGGGAGTTCATTACTGGAGCTGAACAAGAACCAGTTATTCCTAATGTTCCCAATCAACAGGAGTTGCATGCATTTAAAGGCTAGCATGAGAGAGCTAGAAAAGTTATGTATTGGCTGTCTATTAGTATTTCAGATTCTATGATTGTGCATATTTTGGATGCAAGCATGCCAAAGGAGGCATGGGATACTTTGACAAAAATGTATAGCACAAATATGCAAGCCAGAGCCGCCACCAAGTTATGTTCGTGCTGTTCATCCTGAGTTTGTTTGCAGGTTGAAGAAAGCCTTGTATGGCTTGAAGCAAGCACCCAGAGCATGGTCTGACAAGATAGGACAGTATCTTGTCACTATTGGCTTTAAGATTTCCAAGGCATATTTCTCACTTTATGTGAGAAAAACATAGAGATGTATTATGCTCCTTGTCATTTATGTTGATGATTTCATCATCACAGGTGATAGTGATGAAGATATCCTTCATGTGAAAATGCTATTGAAGCAAAAGTTTGAGATGAAGAATTTGGGAGAGCTGCGTTACTTCTTGGCATTGAGGCGATTAGATCCACAAGTTGGATATGGCTCTTACAAAGGCAGTATGGATTGGACATGCTGTCCAAATATGGGATGACAAGCTGTAAGCCTATTTCAGTTTCTTTGGAGCAGAATGTGAAGCTGAGCACAGATGCAGGTGAGCTTCTGGAAGACCCTACTATGTACAGATGCATAGTAGGAAGTTTGATTTATATGACTATTACCAGGCTAGATTTGAGCTATGCTGTTGGTTTGGTAAGTCAGTTTATGCAAGCTCCAAGGAAATCGCATTTGGATGCAGCTAGACGCATACTGAGGTATGTGAAGTCCACATTGTAGTATGGACTGTTTTATGAGACTAGGGTTCAGATACAATTGCATGGATACACTGATGCTGATTGGGCTGGTAGTATTTCTGATAGACGATCTACCAGTGGATATGTGTTCTCTTTTGGGAGTGCTGCAGTCAGTTGGAGCAGCAAGAAATAGCCTACTGTTGCCTTGTCGATCACAGAGCCTGAGTACAGGGGTACAACAATGGCTGCATGTGAGATAGCTTGGTTGCATAAGCTACTTTATGATATGCATCAATCTATAGATGGGCCAATTGTCATTTATTGTGACAACATGACCGGTATACACTTGGCAAATAACCCAGTCTATCATGCTAGAAAAAGCACATTAAGGTGCATTATCACTATGTGCGGGAGAAGGTTCTAGTAGGTTTTATTGATCTAGTTTATGTCAGCACAGAGGATCAAGTAGCTGACATATTCATGAAGGCATTGGGCACAGAGAAGATATGCAAGTTGAGAGACCTGCTTGGTGTGCATGAACTGGGATTGAGCTCGAGGGGAAGTGTTGAGATATCAAACTCCACTCGTGATATGCTAGGGTGATCGTTGAGCATTATGTCACCGACTTGTTAGCTGCAGATGCAGTTGGTACACCACCCATGAATAATAGCTGGATGATAGCTATCTTTATATACTCTAGTTAGTGGCTCAGTTAGTATGCCACCTTAGTTAGTTGAGTTTGGTTTGAGACCCACATATAGGGTTCACCTATTCTTTTGTACTTAGACTTCTTTTGGCTAACACAACTAAGAGCATCCTCCACCTTTGTGTATATTCCCCCATTATGTATGTGAGAAAGCTGCAAGTGAGACTCCTTCCTTCTCTCCCACTCTCTTTACAACTTCTCCCATGGTCCTTGGGCCATGTCTCACTAAATGCAGGCATGGGACTACCTAGATGGAGGGGTGGCACATGGAGGAACCATGCCACCTTAACATTTTATTTTTTTTCCGAAAAAACAGTGCTGATTATATTACTTCGAAAAAACAAGATACATGAGGTCAGTTTTGCAGCTGACATATAAAAGAGGCTACGTTCACAAATCGGACGTAGCCCAAAATGGAAACAAAAAGCTCTCTCTCATGGAGGGATCAGGTGGGCGTGAATAAACAACCAAAGAGGTGGTGAATAGCGCCACTGAAGGCCCTGAGAAGTATGCTCGAAGAAGAGGCCCTGCATATCCCAATCTCGGAGAAAACGTCTCTACTTCTCCTGGCCAGCCCAAGAATCTCCTTGTATCTGGTCCCACTGGCCTCTGAGTGTGTATAATCTCACTCCATATGTCGGCCATGACCAGGACAGTTGAAAGAGAGGTACCACTGAGGATCTGCGCGCAGCGCGAGGACCAAATGTGCCAACCAGCGATGCTACTAATAATCTCCCAAACTGGTTGCCTCTCCTGAGATCCTGTGTCTACCTCTACCAGGTGCGGTGGGATGCCCTTGAGCAGCCCCCAAGTCCCTTGTGTGATAAGGAACATGGGGTCCTGCGGGCCTACCTCGAACAACTGATGAAAGCCAGGTGTGGTGCTGCACCAGCAAAACGCACCCCAGGTGATCAAACCTAGCTCCGGTGCTACATGAGCAAGGATCCTGAAGGTCCACCTCCACACTTCCTGGGTGTGAGTGCAGCTCCACAGGCAATGTTTTGGTGACTCCTCATCCTCATGACAAATCTGACAAAGTCCATCCTGACCAATCTGCTGCAACCAGCTCCCCACTGGAAGACCCTTATGGGCGAGTAGCCAAAGGAAGTAGGAAATCTTCCGTGGCTGCCAGCTCTCCCACAAGGCCTTCCAGAAGGCCTGCAAAAATAGCGTGGAGATACCCTGAGCATACCAACTAGGCCGCTGGGTGGGCGGGCGGCTCTGCATCCTCCCGAGAACTTGCCTGCCCAATGTCGTGCTGTAAGCGAAGAAAGGGGTCGGCCCCTGGCCTGCTGCCACAACCTCTGGCCATCTCCACTCACCTGGGTCCCAATCAAGCTCTGACAGAGCCCTCCCCTCCCAAAGCCAGAGTCGCCATAACTGCAGCTGATCCTACTCTATAGTAGGATCAATCCGCCAAACCTTCCCCACGAGTCCTACGACCCGAACCCTCTGCCACGAGAGAAGGGGTTCGATGAGCACACCCTCTCTCCTGAGCCGGCCGTCCCCCAAAACCGCGAAGAAGGAAACAGAGGTGTCATCCATCCGACCTGCAACTACCAAAGGGATGCCACGAGGGGTGAACTGTCCAAGCCAATGGTCATCACCAGGCATGAGGATCTGAATCTCGGGTGGAACCAACCAACCGAAAAGAATCACTCTATCTATCTCTGTGCGTCTCGCCTGAGCTCCACAAACACCTCCAGCTGCAGCTGCTAGAGCAACGGTCTCCAAGTGTCTGTAAGTGTCCCTCCAAACTCGAAGGGACCGGGCTGGCCCCCGCATCCAACCGTCCCACAGGATATGTGACCTCTCCCCCAGCTGAAGGCCCAAGGGATCTCTGACCTGATCGTTCAAGATGAGCGGTTGGCGGTCGATCTCCTCCTGACAGCCAGGGGGGGACTGGATGAGACTGAGACGGAGTCGCCTCCAAACCATGAGAAGGCTGCGAATGAGCGGGGAGCGGGGGTGAGCAAGCAGTGCAGAGGTGAAGATCCACCGAAGGGACAG
This sequence comes from Dipteris shenzhenensis, assembly GCF_047967505.1. Taxonomy (NCBI): domain Eukaryota; kingdom Viridiplantae; phylum Streptophyta; class Polypodiopsida; order Gleicheniales; family Dipteridaceae; genus Dipteris; species Dipteris shenzhenensis. The sequence continues at coordinate 11,827,504 of NC_141599.1, forward strand.
CCACTCTCCACCTCGACGCTCCACCTCGACGCGGGACGCAAGAACTGATCCCCTGCTGAAATAACATCTTCCACGTTTGCCCCCTCGGGGTCAAACCACGGATAACTAACTTGCCCAGCAGGGTCTGACTCTGAAGCTCAGGATCAATGACCCCCAAGCCACCCTCAGCCTACGGAAGAGTGACTGTCTACTAGGCTACCCTGGCTCTAGTATCTCTGAGACCATCCCCCCCAAACCACAGGAAATTCCAGACCATCCTCCTGAGCTGTGCCATGCTGGATCTCGAGAAGCACCAACAAGAGGCCACATACCAGGCCGTGGCCAGGAGAACCTGGTTGACTACAAGAGCACGACCTGCAAGAGAGAGCTTAGCAGTGCTCCAGAAAGCCAGCTTCCATCAAATGGAGTCTAGTACTGGGAGAAACTACTGAGCTGGCATGATGTCCAGGCCAACCTAAAAGCTGAGATATCTAGCTGTGTGTCCCCGTGGGATCCATCTGAAACCCAAAAACCTCCCCCACTGTGAGCATGCCCTAGGGTTTGTGCGAAAACCAACTGATTTGTTCCAGTTGATTTTCACACTGGCTGCCGAGCAGAAGACCTCTAACGCTAGCCTCACCCTCTCCAGCATCATCTCATCATCTTGAACGTACAGCGCTGTGTCATCTGCATACTCCGAGTCCAAAAGCTCCGTGTCCTCCCTAATGGGAAGGCGAACACCCCGGATCTCGGTCAACCTCGCCCAAAGGTAGTAAGTCATCGCCTCAACAAAGAAGAGAAACAGGTAAGGAGCGAGGTGGCAACCCTGATGCACTGATCTCTCCAATCAAAAACGCTCTCCCATCCTACCGCCGATGACGACCCTGCTGGAAGCTGTCCTGTATAGCGCTGAGATACCCTGAATCCATCCTATTGGGAATCCTAGTCTCTCCAAAGTACCCTCCAGGAAGGACCAGTCCACTCGATCGTAGGCCTTCTCAAAGTTGAGAAGTAGGATGGCTAAGTGCGACCCACTGTGTTGAGCCCACTCCGTCGCCTTTGAGAAGGTAAAGACATTATGCAGGATACTGCGATCCTGGACAAAGCCTGTCTGAGTGTCATGAATGAGGTCAGGAAGTAGTGGCCGAACTCTGGCGCTGATCATCTTGGCAAGGATTTTGTAGGCAGTGGTGAGGAGAGTGATTGGGCGCCACTGACAGATCTCCTGCCGGTCTCCTCCCTTTGGGATGAGGCAAATCAATCCTGAAGAGAGGCTCTCTGGCATATGTCCACTGCTGAAAATCCTCTGGAGAGCTGCTAGGAGGGGCTGATGGATCTGAAGAAAGCACGAGAGAGCCCATCCTCGCCAGGGCATTTCTACCCATCGATGGCCATCAAGGCCTCCTGCATCTCGACAGTAGTGAACGGTGCCATCAATGTCGTCTGCATGCTGGTCTGAACAAGGGTTGGAATGTGCCTCCACACCTCCTCGCGGGAATGTCTAGTACGGGGGGCAAGCTGCTCCTGCTGGAAAAGAGTCCTGTAGAAGTCGGTAGCCAACCCCAAGACCTCTTTCGGATCAGTAACGATGTGCCCCTCCACTGTCCTAAGACTCTAGAGCTGATCACCTGCTGCCCTCTGGCCATGCGTCCTGAAGAACTCTTTGCTCATCTGGTCACCCTTCCGAGCCTAGTAGGAGAGGGAGGCGTTAAAGGAAAACTCTGAGCGATGCTGGAGAGTCTCCTCAAGAAGGGCTCTGGCTCGAAGGGCTTGGATCTGAAGCTTCTCTGAACCCGGAGCAGCTTGCTAGAGTCGCTGAATGGAGGCGAGGTCCGTACAAAGAGCTCTCTCTCTATCCCACCACTCCTGGCGAACCTGAAGGGCTGCGAGTTGGCAAATGTGGCTGGACTCCTGCAAAGCCTGCACCACCAACTCTACCAGATCCTCGCACTCGCCCCAATCTCTGTCCCAAAGGCTACTGATACTACTGCGCACCTCCTCCGTGCACCTCCTCCCTAGAGAAGATGGAATCAAGAATCCTGCATAAACGGGGGGGAAGGAACTGAGCTGTCTAGTCTAGTGATAAGAGCACTGGCGCGTGGTCAGAGAGTGTCGTCCCTGGCACTATACCCACGTGACCACCTCTACTGATGGCCCAATCACTGACATAAAATCTGTCTAGTCTCTTCAGGAGTCTGCCTCCTTCCCTGCGGAAGCCCCACGAGAAGTCCAAGCTCCCGTGCCATCGGCGGAAGGACGGGTCTCTCCAGCTCTCCCTACCTCCTGTCGCGAAGATAAAGGAATCCCAAGTGGACTGCTCTGCCTGAGCTATACCTGTAAACTCTGGTCCTCTGCCCTACTGGTCCTCCAAAGTCTCCAGATTGTTGAAGTCACCTCCAACGAATCCATGTCTGGGAGAATCTCTGTGAGTGTTCTCTAGAAAGTGGCTCTGCATCGGAGGTCTGTAGGTGCATAGATGTTGAGGATTCCTATTTTGGAGCCCTCCAACTCTAGGCCAACCCAAAGTGCATGGCCTGGGATCAACGTACCATGACCAAAAACTCCTTGGGCAAACGACTCGCAAACAGAAGTACAAACACCGCCACTCCTCCCCTGTGCACCGATCGAGGGCTCCCAATAAGTGTGAGAGCGTCCAGGGAGGATCTTCCCGCATCTACGGGAATGAGCCACTGAAAGCTTATGCTCCTAGAGTAAGAGTATATCCAAGCGACCAATCACTGCTGGCTGAAGTTCCTGTCTCAAGATGAGCTTCCTAGGACCACGGGTGCCAGAAGAATGAAACCCATTCACGTTCCAGGAGATAAGGTGTAAGCTCATGATGAGGGCTGGTAGGCTGTGAACAATTGTCTGCTCGTGGCTGAGGTCGATGAAGAAGCTGAAATTTCGGAATGAAGGCGCTGGTGCTTTTGTGAAGGTTTGGAGGGGGAGGCGGGGTCATCCTGCCCGTTCTTCAAAACTTTTAACAAAGGCATGAGGCCTTTGGTGCCATGGACAAACGCTTTTTCAAGCCAACTCGAGATCTCTGAGGTAGTTATCCCGTAGAAGGCTCGAAGTTTCTGAGGAGTCCAGGCTCTGACATCCTAGGGAAGGGGCCACGACAGAGGGGGCCTGAGGATCACAATCAATCTGAAACACTTGGCGGCGCAACGCCACTGCAGGCGCACGTTACCCTCGGACCACTGAGTCTTGAGAAGCTGTCCACCCGATGGGCCTATCTAGGAGTAAATCTAAGCATCCACCCGATGGGCCTCAAATCTAAGCGTGCGTCTGCTCTCTGAGAGCCTCCTAGACCGAGTCGTTTGTCCAAGTCTCGGTGCCGTTGTTGAGAAAGGTGAAAGCAAAGCTAGGGCCATCCCTCGGGGCCAAGGCTACGATCTTCCCATCCGCCCCTTTACGGAGCAGGAAGATACTGATGTCGAGGCAAGCAGGGAAGGTCCCGAGGTCGGCCACATCCAAGTAATCCCAGGGACTAGATCTGTAGAAGTCGCGAGGAAGCTCTCTCTCCTGAAGCTGAGGCCTGCCAGAGTCTGCAACTGAGGGGGTCGGGCTAGCAGACAGGGAAGACTGCTCCAGGGGTGGTGCAGACTCAGGGTGGCCTGCCTGGGGTGGGGAAGGGGATGGAGGCTGAGGGATAGGCAACTTAGACTCCGCGGAAGCGACTAATGGGGGGGGCGGAGGAGGGGGAGTGGGGGCTGCCCGCGGCTGAGGAACCACCGGTGCAGCTGACACTGCAGAAGAGCTGAGAGGGGTGGGGGAGGGGGGATGGGGCTGGAGCTGGGACTGGGGATGAAGAGGAAGACGAGGGGGCTGAAGAGGGAGAGGCGGGGGCTGATGCTACGGGTCGGGAAGAGGGGGCTGCAGCTGGGGTAGGGGCTGGGGCTAAGAGGAAGAGAGCTGGGGATCGAAAGAGAGGGGGACCTGAGGCTGCGGAGGGCGGGCTATAGACAAAGAAGAAGCTCTCCCAGGACCCTGGGGCGGCTACCTGTCAAGTTTCTGAGGCGCTGCTGCAGGTTGGGTAACCTTTGCCTCCTTGCCTTTGTCAGAAGTCTTCTTATTCTTTCCTCTTTTCCTTCTGACCTCGGCCGCCAGCCACCTCTGGACTGGACTCCGGCTGCCTCTGCTCCTCCTGACATGGCTGCCCAGAGGGAGGGGGAGGGGGCTGAGGGGAGGGGGGCGGGGGGGGCTGAGAGGAGCTAGAGAAGCGTGGACAAACAGCAGCCAAGTGCCCAAAGCCGTGACACCTCAGGCACTGGCCTGGCTGTCCTGTGACTACCATGCTCTGAGTAATGCTGCCAGCATTTGTCACGATCTCAATCACTGCAGGGAGGGACGCAGGGTCTGCCATAGCCACACGGACTCTGGGAGCTCCTGCCACAGTAACCGCATCGACAAAAGTGTCATGCATCACCTAGCCAAAGTGGGAACCTAGGTCCCTAACTATCAGCCGCAACTCAGCAGCAAGGCCTAGAAAAACTAGCATCACTAGGTGGCGAGATATGCGAAAACGAGCATCAAAGTCCGCTGCGCTAAATCCTCGGTACCAAGGGACTATCATGATGATCTTTCCATCCACAGATGTGGGGGAGCCAGCAATCAGGTTGCTCATAGCTTTCGTAGTGGAGAGTTTAAGCCAGAAGATGCCCCTTCCCATAAGAGCCACCTCCTCGATGTGGCTGTCCTCTAGCATAAGAGTGGCAGTCCCTGATGGCTGATCTGGAGGGAGAGTGTCCAATGACTCTGCCGTAGACAGAAGTGAGGGCAAAGTCATTGGCAACCTATTGTACCCGAGACGACTGTTGCTCTGTCAAGATCACGCGGTAGGCATCTGGAGAGGGGGGGTCCGGCTGGGCCTCTGGTTCCAGGTAGTGAGCCGCCATACTGCCAAGACAAACAGCGAGATCTCCGATGAAGAAGAGGCTGCCACCAAAAAAGGGGGGGGCATAGATGAGGGATGGAGCCTGGGTGTGACGGAGGAGGATAAGGCGAGGCGAAGCGAGGCGGGCAGAGGAAGCGAAGGCGATGGCGGGGGCGGAGGGCGGAAGGCAAAAGGGACGGAGGGCGGGGGCGAGAGCGGAGGGCGGAGGTCGAAGGCGAGGGAGAGGGCGGCGGTGAAGGCGAGGGCGGGGGGCGAAGGGGGGAGGGTCGAGGGCGAGGGGCGAGGGCGGAGGGTGGAGGGGCGGAGGAGTGAAGGGCGAGGGCAAAGGGCGAGGGGGGGCCGAGGGGCGAGGCAGAGGGGTGAGGGGCAGAGGGGCGAGGCGAGGGGCGAGGGCGTGGCGAGAGGCGAGGCGAGGCAGGGGGTAAGGGGCGCGGGGTGAGGTGAGAGACGAGGGGCAAGGGGCGAGGGCATGGTGGCGGGGTGAGACGAGGGCGAGGGTGTGAGGCGCGGGCGAGGGGGTAAGGTGAGGGCGAGGGGGAGCGAGGGAGAGGGAGTGAGGCAGAGGAGGGTAGGGAGGTAGAGGCTACGGGAGGAGGGGGGAGGGCTCGCAGGAGCGATGCATGCCGATTTACGCCCCCTTAACATTTTATAATATTACTACCATGGATTATGTACAACACACCTTATGGGTCCTCTTATGTGGAAGGGTGGCACATGGTCATGCCCTACTACCTCAACCCTCGGCCCTACGCACACCATATTTTATTATACTATTGCTACACATACAAGCACACACATATATTTATGCCTTTTACCTTGGTCAAATGTATCCATAACATTACACATGCATGAATCCTTGGGATCGACCTCTTCTTGCCATTTTTTTGCTTCTAATATGTTGTAGCCTAAAGTTATGGCCACTTTATTATATTCTTTGAATAATGTTATTTTTTCATAATAAGGATGGTCATGGTCTTTATGAAAGGGGTTAAGTGGCCACACAGCTAATAGTCCCAAGTTCTTTATTTTCTAAAAAAAATTTACTAGTTTTGCTCCAAAAAAAAAACTACTATAGCAAGATTCAAGGAGGATGTACTAGAGCGACTTGACAAAGGGTATCAACCTACTCATTCAGCTAAATGGCACATGCAAGTGTCTTCTAAGCATGACCATGCACTTCATAGCCTTGAGTTTTTTGTTTTTTAAAAACACATATTAGAAAGCTTTAAGGATGACCTTCTATAGTAACCTAATAAAGGTTTTCATTTAGCTAAATGGCACATGCATGGACCTTCTTCCCATCATGCAAGATAACATTTACACCTATGCGATTAGAAAAATCAGCGAGTATCAAGACCAACCAAATTTCCAGACACATATCGTAGTGAAGTAGAAAGACAAGTTTAGTAGTGGTTGGAGAGTTGCCTATAGCTTCATGTTGTTCTCCTTAATAAAATTTTTGAGCATGTCTCAATAGAGGCATATACAAAGCTTGAGCTACAAGATTTTATGGCTGAGTGCACATAACCGATGGGCATGATAATCTCTACACACGTGAATCCAACCTATGTTAATGCATGTACAAAGTATCCTACCCATCGTATATGCTTTGGATTGTCAAAGTCACTACAAACCCCATTTTCCATCAAGTGTTATGCACAACCGTAAAAAAATAGTATTTGAGGTGTGTTATTCGTATGTGTACATACCCGATGGGCACAATAATCTTCATTTATGTCAATCCAACCTATGTTGAGGCTTGTACGAAGTATCTTGCCCATCGGATATGCTTTGGATGGTTACATGAGTGAGTTATCTTCAGACCTTTTATGAGGGCATTTTCTACTCCCTTGGGTGACCTTAATTTGCCATGTGTCTTGGAAATTGCTTCTCTAGTATTGCCCTTTCCCAAAACTACAACCAGGTATATACAATTTTGACAGTCTTATGTAAAATGCTCATAACCTTTTTCTTCAAACTCTGATTTACATGAAACTTATCTCAAAATATTTGTATTTTAAAGATATATCTAATGATGTATTCAGATCTCTATTATAATGATAGAAACAAAAGTTATTGGTATCTAAGTAACCAGGACTGTTGTCTGGGACAATTTTAGTAATCTCTAATAAAGTTGTGATAACTCTTCCCTCAATGATGCAATTTTAGTTCTTATTATATGGATGTAAAGATCTATTAACAATCTATGGTTATATGATTTTCATTCAGTGTAAGATATTCTAGTGATCTATCAATTCATCTCTTTGTTCAGCTAGTTTGTCTTCCATGTAGTTGAATTGCTTTCTGATGAGTGTCACCCAACTCTAGTCCTCCATAGGGTGTTCTTCTCTATAATCTCGCCTTCTATTTGGGGTCTATGTCAAATTGAAAATGCTTCTTCCCAATATTCCAATTTAGCTGAAGCAACCTTTCAATTTATGCCTTTCACATCAAGTCACATTTTGTTGAGTGACAAGATGTTCTTTCAACAAAAGCCCATTCTGTGTGTGCTCGGGCAATGGTAGGATCTACTGTAGATGCAGACACTGTTGGTGCATGTGTAGATCCCACTGCCTGAGTTGCAAGAATGGCGGGAGTGGATGTTGGATTGTCCGATAGTCTAGGTGTAAACCCATCAACATACTCCCATTTGTCTTGAAGTACAAGAATGGGCTCCATTTGATATTTCCATGAGTCGTAACTGGAATTGTAGAGCTTGGCATATGCCTCCAAATTGAGTTTGCTAGTGGTAGACATGGTGTAAGAAAATATACTCAAAGTGTATGTGAAAATCATTGTCTGAATCAACTGCAATCTGAACTATCAGTGATTGAAGGTGGAACTGCAATATAAAATTAATCTGTTACAAGGCTTGTGGCAAATAGCCCTTACTTTTAGACTTGGCCAATTAGCTCAAATAAATGCTTCCCCTTAGCCCTTCTTATTTTTTATGCTAGAGTACAATCTCACCTTTGATGTCTATATCTTTGTTTTGATTTGGGGAGATAGAGAGTGAGTGTCTCTTTAGGCATCATTTAATCACCCAATCTCCTCTCTCTTCTTCAACCTGGGTTGAGACGTGACCAAAACTGAGCCCCTAGTTTTGTGTCACAACAGAAATAATAAATCTCCATTTCATGTGCATACCTCTGTTTCCCACTATTAATGATAGCTTTCCAAGATGTGCATTTCCCTTACTCCTCACTACACCCTGACTTGCATACATCTATGAGGAGAGAACACCTCATCGGCTATCTAGAAATGCTATCTCCTCATGCACCCAAAGAAAAGTAAAGGGAAAAGGGCCAAAGCAAAGCACCGATTATGTAGTACCACGATTCAGATGTAACCCATGAGAAAAGATGTAAATTTTTTTTTTGCCATTGACTCAACCAAAATTTTGGATAAACCTATGGATACAAATGTTCTACCTCATCATTGTAAATAGGTACTACCCTTTTGTACTATTTCTTATTAGTTAGTTTGTGCCATGTCTTTTGTGATTAATGATGCATCTAATTATATAAGTCATTCTTGGTGTTATATGATTCAAGTTGAATATGTGTCATTGAAGATGAGAATGTCAAGGAAGAGATCCAAAATGTCTCTATAGATGACATGGAAGCAAGTAATTCCAATGATCCTCCCCTAGCTAATGATCCAATGGCTATACAACCTCCACAAGATATTAACAATGTAAGCTCTTCAGATCATACTCAAACCTAGATGTGGGGGATCTAGTCATTGATGCAAAGAACATCAAAGACTTAGTACATGATGAACATGATGGTTTAAATGTATTAGTATAAGATCATTTAAGAGATTCATCTAATGAACCACAAATTTGACTACATGACAAATTTGTTATGCTATACTTGTTTTTCAAGAGTTCATGCATATATGGATTATATTATGGTTTAAATGTAGCTTCTTGTGTGCTAAAGATTATACACACAATTTTCATGTAATACACTTTCAAAACTCAAAATTTATCTTGTATAAGTGAGCCTAAAAAAGTTTTGCAAATTTGCAACAAACTTCATTTAGATTAGGCACTATTGGCACTTATTTTGATGATATTATTGATGCTTATATCAACACTTATTCCATCCTCTATTTTGAAGCTTTTGTCAATGCCAATCACAGATTGTTTAAAATCATCAATAAAAAGTGTTTTAGATGCTCCTAATGTACTAGGGATAAACCAATACAAGTAGAGGATGGCAGTGAGCACCTCAGTCATTTGTTTGCTACTACTACTACTACTACTACTACTACTACTACTACTAGTACTAGTATGCCCATAGCACCTCCAAATGCCAAGGAAGTACTACAATTTTTTAAGGGAAAAGAAGTGTTAAGGGACTTGATCTAAAGGAACCTTGTTGATAAGGACCCAAAGAAGGTTAGGCATGATTAAGAGGTAGCCTCCAAGTAAATAAAATCTAGGTGAGGTTGTTAATCGATGTTACTTATGGCATAAATGTAGATGTGTGTTAGGTTTAAATCATAAAACTGAAGCCTACAATTTGTTGATTCATTTGGCTGACATGAGGACTAATATCAACTCATTGTAATTGTTGACAATACCCCCTAACTGCCAAAGAGTGATACTAAAAAGAAAGGAAGTAGAGCCTTTCTTATTGACTACCTTACTCAAATATGAAGACATTGGAGCACCCACTATGCAAAATGAGAAAGTTGGTTTAGGAGTAAAAGTTATGACCTATGGGACTATGAAAAATATTGGTTTAATGAGGATAAAAACTATGCATTTTGTAATTTGATTATCTTGCATAGGTATCACTATTGTGGGGTAGTCTATCTTTCCTTATTGGTTATGTTGTGTTACATCATAGCAATTGCATATCCATCACTATTAAGTAGACCTTTGTTAGGAAATGCGGCTAGATCTATTCATGATTAGGGTATGGGGAGATTTGGATTAGAAAATGAAACTAAGGCTCCATAAAATATGGTACGATCTAATGATTTCTTTGACACATATTTGGATTCAATCAATCACCTCTCTATGATCATTGAATTTGTAGATGATGAGGAAGAAGTTATGATGAATGTCATAACATAAAAGATCTTTAGAAGTTTCCCTATGGAAGGTCTAAAAGGATTAAGTATAAAAATTGGAGGATACATGGAACATGATCTAAGTACAGTATTAGCTAAGAAACTTTAGAAAGACTTACCCTAGTACCATTTTTGGACCTAGGAGTTTTACATGTAAATCATGTAGTGGAGGATGAGGATTCCAACCAAGCCACCTTAGACTACTTATGCAAATAGATATTAACTCTACAGAAATGGCAAAACAAAGGCTCGATTCTACAACCAAATGCTCCCTCGTACCATGTTTGATAGGAAATCTTGGACTTTGATTAAAAAAGAGATATGAGGAGGCTAGCTAAGAGATTAGTGTAAACATCCAAGGGGACCTAAAAATCCTAGAGCTAGAAAGACTCAATCAAGGAAACCAAAAAGCCAAGAATCAACATGGTAATTGATTCAATCTCAAAAACTGCTATTATACAAAGGAATCATGAGCATCCTATGTTCGGTTATGAGGGAAAGGGAGGGGAAAAGAACTACCTCGATTTTGTTATCAATGGTACATTTTAGGGAATAGGACCCGATCTCACAATATGGCCTAATATTCCACATTAGGATTGGTTGTGAGACAAGAAGAACCTAGGGTGGGAATAAGTGTGTGAGGAAAAGTCAGAATAAGATTCCAATGTGAGGACCACTAGATGTTGTCATTTTGGGCTATACTATGATAATTTCTAAGAGGGTGATGAAGAATGTGCTATTTTGAGCATGTTAAGGTTTGAGGTGATAACTTGTACTCTTAATCAATGGATTGATGCACACAAATTGAAAGTTTTCCCAATAACCTTAGATAATGTAGCAACAGTGTGGTATCCATGTCATAAGGTTGGGAATTTAAGATCATGAGAACAATGAGCAATAGAATTTCTCAAATATTTCCCAATTAATCAAGTAATAGGGGTTAACATGATAGAACTTGAATCCATGGAGATCACTACAAAGGTAGACAAGGAAGAGGAGATCATAGTTAAAGATTGCGTGCCATCCAACTTGAAGACCACCTTTGGTCATAACCAAGTCTTAAATACCCAAGAGGAAGGATCAATTTTAAAAAGTATGAAATACATTACAAGTTGAATCCAAGACATTCTTGGGTAGAGATGGCTAGATTATTAGCATGTGGCACATGTCAATAGCAAGGGTCAATATCCTCACAATACAGTAAAGGAAGTTTTCCTCTTATGAGAGTACCTAAAAAGAATAGATGTCTAGATAAACATAAGCCTAATTGTTATATTATTAAAGAAGAGTAAAAAGTGAGAGTTCATGTAGTTGATTGGTTTCCTATCATTGATGTCATAAGGTTTAATATGGTGTACCTAGATACCATCAAACCTATAAAAGATAGACCAAGTTCGCTAGACTTGGAAGAGGAGGTGTAAGGAAGAAGTGACTATTCTCCATTTTATACAAAGCACATAGTCAAGAATATTAAGCCAATGGAAAGATCAACTATGCTCAAGGATCCATAATCATGATCCTTTAGAGGAAGATTGTTCCAAAACTACACTTGTGTAAGAAATTAACCTAGGAATTGATGTGGACCCAAAGGTAGTGAGCTTGAGAGCACAACTAAGTGTTAGCTAAAGAGCGAATATGTATCACTACTTACAAAATTCAAGGATGCCTTGGTATAGTCTTACAAGGATTTTAAATGTAACCTTGTAGAAATTTGTCAATATAAATGTATCCTGAGAATAATACCAAGCTGGCATGAAAAATTCCTTATCAAATAAACCAAAAATATTATGTATTATTGAAGGCTAAGATCTACACGTTGTTAGCAATTAGTTTTGTGTATGCTATTCCATACAGTGAATGGTAGTGATCCATTGTCATTATGACAAAAAAAAGTGGAGACCTTAGATTCTGTGTGGATTATTGTAAACTTAATGTTCCAACAAAAATGACCATTGCCATTGCCATTTATGGACAACGATACCATGTCAAGAACAACGTTCGCTTACTGGACTAACCACTCCATTACCTACATATCTTCATAGCCTTTCAACAAAGAAGCCCCCAAACCTAACCTTTAATTTTCATTTGCAAGGCTAATGTGGCATTGCCACCTTGTCTAACATGGTATCAGAGCACCACCGGGTTGCTCTTCTTGTTATTTTTCTCTAGCCATTGTATAGCTCTGTATTTTCACATTGCCTCAATCTTGAACTTTCTTGTGTGAGTTCCTATTTGAGTGATTGCAAGGATTGCTGAGTATTATACGAAGCATTCCTTTTCATTTTTGAGTTCCAAAAGTACTTCAAAGAGAAAGATTCAAAGAAAAGCTCATAGGAGCTTGATGAAGGAGCTTGCATGAAGTTTCAAATTGTAGAAGCTATTAAAAAGAAGCAAGAGAGAGCACTATTTATGAGTAGAAGCCCAAAGCAAGCTGTAGGGAAGACTACAATAGCTGCATTGAGATACATGCCCAGTAGGAGCTTTGAAGAGGCCGAACAGAAGAGCAACTGTAGTAAGTACAGAATCTCAGAAGAACTCGGACATTCTACAAGAGGAAAGCTTCTAAGGAGCTTGAGGTAGAATCGCCCAAGTTCAAGAGCAGCACATGAACAAAGAGGCAGCTGCAGCAGCTAGAGACGAAGGTGAGTTGTAACGAGCTGCAAAGGAAGCTAGAACAACAGTGCGAATGATGTAGAAACACTCAAGCAATTGGAGAGGACGACCACGTAGCGCCTTGACTTGTGGAAGAGCTACAAGATGGCAAAACTGCTAGGACCCTCCTGTGAGTTTTAAGCTTCAGAGAGGCGACACTGTGTAGTGGAAACTACGAGCCAAGAAGCTTGGAAGCATGCATCAAGAAAGACTATAAGAAGGGTCTGGTAGAAGCCCCAAAGCGTGCAACAACTCGAAGTGAAGAAGAAAGCTGCAAACAGTTCGCACAAAGGTTCGAACAACAAGCTACAAAAGTCAGGAAGGAACCACCATGAATGACGAGCCGCGGCTATGGAGAAGCTGCCATGACTAGAAGTTGAACTGCAACAACTCGAAGTGAAGAAGAAAGCTGCAAACAGTTCGCACAAAGGTTCGAACAACAAGCTACAAAAGTCAGGAAGGAACAACCATGAATGACGAGCCGCGGCTATGGAGAAGCTGCCATGACTAGAAGTTTAACTGTTCGAGGAGAGTCGCGAATAGAGGAGTGTCTACATTAGTTCGAGAAGAAGCAAAGACCTTAGGCTAAGTCAACTATCAAGTTGACTCGAGTATTTAGCCATCAAGGTGGTTTATGTCATTTCTTCCCATTATTCCTCTTCGTTTCTTGGGCGGCCGGCATTTTTTTCAAGCGTGGCAATCATCTTTCTGAAATCTCTTTATTATCAAGAGATATTTTCATGTTTACTTTGCCAACACTAGAGAGTTTTATGAAACTCTAAAATCCTACGAGGGCCATGTGGCACATTCCAAGCCGTTAGATCAACTGGCCTATAATTAGCTACTTACAATATACTTAGCAGGCCAAGCATTCTAGTTTCTTTTTGGGAAAATTCATGATCCAAAAGTGGAGTATATTTTGTTTGTTATGAGTTGTGGAATGTGAGAGATGAGAGCATTAGAAGCAAGATTGAGGTGATGTATGGACTCTTATATTTTTTATTCACTTTCACTCGCATCGCCTTGTGGTAGTCGTTCGCAATTGCAACTTGTAGTGGGTTTTGCTAAGATGGTTTGTTCTCTTTTTTATGTATGATTTGCCAATTTATTTAAAAGTCTAGTTCACGCATGTACAATTGTGTTCACTCAGCTCACTCACATGATCATGCACTTGCATTGATGGAATTAAGTTTCAAATAGTTATATAGAAGGGCCTTGACTTATTTGAATGAGTCAATGTTGGAGACACGTTTACATGATGGCTTGTAGATGCCCTTGAGTTGACCATCTCATGTATTGATGCCATCTTCATCTAAGATATGTAGTGGAACTTAGGCTCAATTTTACATAGCAGTGAGTTCCATATTTGAAGCTAGATGATGTGTTAATACAAGGTGGATCTGAATGCCTTGGTAGCCTAGGGAGGCCCACATAGCATCAGACTAGATAGGACTGATTGATGTGTCAAAATCCAAGGCATAACTAACTAACATGGCAATCTGTAGGGTGTGATCAAGCCAATTAGATCGGATAGTGTAAGTGGCCCAGATAGTTGTGGACTAGTAGCAAATAGTGAGTTGTTGGGTAGATTCAAACTGTGGATAGGTTCAATTGATGTGTTAGAATTTAGGAAAGGATGAACTAAAATGGTAGTCTGTGGGGTCCTATCAAATCTATTAGACTTAGGTAGTGTCGAATAGGCTTGGGCATAATCAGACAATAAGCAATATGTTATAGGGTAGGTAGCGCCTGGATGAGTAGGACCAGCCAAGATGAAGTAGGTTGATGTTGGCATGTCCAAAGAACCCTAGCATTGTAGATTAGGTTTTGTATGTACTATAGGTATTGCAAATATTATAGGTGCCATAGTGTTGTAGGTGCTAAATGATCCATAGGAAAGGAGGTTTAGAGCCTAGATCTATAGGACCAGATAGGCCCAAATCTGTAGGACGGGGCTTAAACAAGATTGTTAGGATCAAATGACTTGTCAAATCCAATGGGACATATCTAGATCACTGATAGCAACAATTGAAGTCGGTTATATAAAGTGTTATTTTTGTTCCGAGATCATTAAATGAGTTGAGAGACATTATGGGTATAGTAAACTACTATGAAATGGTGATACCCAACTTTTTAACACTCATGAATCCCTTGATAAACCTAATGAATGCCTCAAGGTTTATATGGGCCAAAGAGTGTCAAGTTAGCTTTGATAAGTTAGTAGAGCATGTGTATGCTTCGTGACATGTGACTACTTTACTACAAGAATGTGTATGCTTGGTGGCATGTGACTATTTACACTTTGATAAGTTAGTAGAGCATGTGTATGCTTGCTGACATGTGACTGGTTTACTACAAGAATAATGTTTGGTTGAAATTCGATCTAGTGTGGATCTATTTTCCCTCTCACAAGTTCTAAGACAAGAAGTTAGAACCCCATTTTATGTGGACAGCCTCCATATAATTGCCTCTCATATATGTGGCTGATGATGGGTGGTATGTTAGCACATCAACTCTCAATCATTTTGGGCACATGATTCATGCCATGTTCTACGAGAGATTCCATTCTAGAGAACCATGTTTGTCAGAATGAATGGTGAGTTATACTAGTGCCATGAGCTTGTGTCATTTTCAATATTATGGTGACAAAAGATGTGTGGTGATAATCAGCAATGTGATTTGCCCTCCAGTAGAATTGAAATATCCTGCAATGCATTGATCCCTCAGAAAGGATAGCACACAAAAATCTCTGGCAATCACTTGTAGATTTTTTTTGGGCTGAGCATGCTTGCATTCAAGTGTGCATGCTTACTTAATTAGCATTGTATAGCATAGTTAAGCAAGAAACAACCAATGATTGCTTCTTCAAAACCGATTTAGGATGTATTACTTTATCCAAATGTGGATGCGAAATTATAAGGTCAAGAAGGCTTCTAGTAGAACTTGGATCACCCCAAGGGAATGCTACTCAATCTTTGGTGATAACATGAATGTGGTTACAACCTTTAACAAACTCTAGGGTTGTTGGTCTAGGGTGGTAAATAGGTATTGATCCTTATACAACAAAATGACTTTGAGGTGGGGGCATGGCCTTTTGCGGGTTGCAAATACTCAATTTTTGGTTTGAGTAGCAAGGTTTGTGGCTCAACCTATAATCTTCTTACATGATCATGCGCGAGGGGGTGCTTGGAAGGAATCAAGAGAGCAAAAGAACATATAATTACTAAGAGGTGATCGAAAAGGCAACAAGAAGATCATTAAGATAGCACGGTGAACTTGATTAAGAGGAAGTGTAATGCTACGAGTGGGCTAGAAAGATTTGAGGTGAGTAAGAAGAAAGAGGCGCATGATCTAGGTGCAAGTTAGCATTCAATGTAGGGGAGAAGGTGACCAATACAATGTGATCCAAACCCACATGAAGTTTGATGGAGACAATTAGCCCAAATATTTTTTGTGTTACCAATTGAGCTTGAGTGACATCTACAAGTTAGAACCACTGATGCTTCACCTATGCAAAAGCTGTAAACAACAAATAGCAATGCCAACTTTAAGAAGCTTGGACAGCCACAAAAAAGGATAGCTTCGAATCAATAGATCTTAATCAAGGACAATAAATGCATGAAATGGTCAATTGTGACAAATCATATGCTTAATTTTGAGTTATAAATGCTGAGTTATGATTTTTAGAATGTAGGGGCCATTAGGACAATACACGAAGGATGTCCAAGAAGCTATTCACATCTCTACTTCTACTTGTTGACTCACAAATTCAAATACCCAAGTGAGGATAGTTGCAACCTAAGCAAGAAGGATGTTATAGAAATCTACTTCCATAGATATTTCTCTTGCTAGAGATGATTATGGAAGTTGGATAAAATGTGAAGGCATCAATTGAGATGTTTGATGGAGAGATCTCAGAGAGATAGTGTAAGGGTAGTGATTTTGGTGTCGCAAAAGAAATCAAAGTATAAATATTTTGCTTGGCTAGAAGGTTGGTATTGTGGGTGATCATATGTTAATACGGATATTGCTATTATATGTAAATTTTAATACTAATACTTTTAGTGATTGCACGTTGATACTAATATCCCTATTATAAGTTATAACTAAAATAACTAGACACATTAGATCTCTTCCACCTTCTGGGCATCCATCCAATAATGATATTCAACCAAATTGGAGAAATGATCAAGCCACATGTGAATGTCATCCTTGATCAAGAACCACAGTAGGGCTTGGGACCAGACTTTTGGATCGTGGCCGGCATGGTAAACCTTATTGGTGATCAAATGAGCTATAAGGTTAGCGACTTGGATGTTGGATTGGATCAACTCGGTCAAAAGAGAGGCTAACATGTCAGATGGGATTTGCCTCTGACGAGAGTGATGTTCATGAGCTTGGTGAGGATCGCAATCCATTTCCGCATCTCCACCAATCTTGTAACAACTAGTCAGACAAGGACTAAATGGAGACCAAACATGAGATGGAATGCGATAGAGACACAAGCTTGAAATGATAACAAATGAGGGACCACTGTGTCTTCATTGCCCTCAGAACATCCTTAAATCAGGATGCCAGCGAGCTACATCAAGAACATAGACAGGATTCCTTAAGTTGTGAGGTTGTTCAATGTGTTGTCTAGTTCTGGAAAGACAACACCAGGGTTTTCCCAAATAAGAAGGATGTTTGCAAGCATAGGCTTGGCCCAAAAAAGTATGCAATACATCCCACCCATTTCTTGGAGCAGACAGAGGTGCATCTTCCTTCTTTTAATGAAGCCCAAGTTACACACTATTATTTGGTACTCTTTACAACTATTTAGTACTATCAGGGATAATGTTAGTATTGTTCAGATGCTAAAGCTAACATTTAACATTACCAACTTTCTCAATGTGTAAGCAAGATTCTGTTTTGCATGTTTTCATTGGACCGGCCTAGTGGGAGTTTTTGGTCTGTAAAGGCCCTAATAGTGCATTCACAAATATAACCTAATTTACCAAACGCCAAAAAACAGGGCACTTGCAAGAAATTGGCCTTGCTTACCGAACTAGAAGAGCTCACATGAACATGGTGATCGCCCAAGAATGCTAAGCTAGCCATATGCAATTGTTGACATGGCACAAGGTGATTCCAAATCTACTGATATTACTTTAAAGACTTCTAAATACGGTGACATGCCTCCCTCCAAATTGGGTAGTAAGCGAGGATTCAACTAAAATTTTGAGATTCCATCTCTTAGTCTAACAACCGATCATTCAAATCTTAAAGACTCCTCAATCTCCTATCGCAATTCTCAGTTACATGACACAAGGTACATTTACTCAACTTAGATTAGTCTCAAGAAATTTTAATCTTAATGTTAGATGGAGCTACTTTCAAAGACTAAATCTAGCTAGTGCCACCAATAAATATTTTTACCCACCTCCTTAAAATTAAATTTGACCTATAATCAGTACACTATTGTTGCACTTCTAATTACTCTTAATCATCCTCCCTTCAACCTTGGAAACGAATGGTAGTCAAAAAATCTCTAAAACATGGTGACCCTAAGGACGGTCACTCTAGAAACATGTAAGATAGCAGATTTGTTCATGGAAAGGGATTTCTAAATTTCGAGGACTTAGGCCATTTACAGACAAGAGGGTGTTTAAAAATACTTATATAATGTAACTATGGTATGTAAATGTAAGGAGGGGACTTTTAAATTCAAAACTAGAACACATATATGTACGAAACACAAGTAAAAATTATGCAAAAAATGTAAAATTTTGAATGTAAGGGTATTTTAAATGTGTGCTTGCTCGCACGTGTTTTACAGGTCTTTACATAGTTACTGCCTTGGGTTGGTGACCAACACCGAAAGTGACACCTAGCCATTTCCTTACACATATACCTTCTACATCCTTACACTCACATGTAGTGAGGCTTTCTCACATGTAGTCAGTTTTGCTCTCGCCCCTCATACCTCCCTCAAGTTGTTGCAACACTAGTCAGACCACTCCATTACCCACTTTGCCTCTCTCCAAGTGGTGTGCCCAAGAAATCACAAATAGCCATGATGGCAAGTACCATACGATTCCCTCTAGAAGGTTTGGGTCTATTAGTGATGCCCTTAGTGGCCAAGACTAGGAATGAAACCCCATCATCGATGCCCCTTACTCAACTAAGAACAGGTGCTATGGTGGTGATGTGCTCTAAAAGCCTTCATATTGTGTTTGCCCCAATATCATGGTTGATGTCCTCATTTCCAAATCCAACCATACAGGAGGATGAACCCAGAGTCATGTTCCAATTCACCTAACACAAATATACTTTGCCTTCCATATAGACCATTGAGAATCATGTAAATTTGCACTACCCCATGTGCAATGCAATAAGGTCCCTAATGTTTGAAAATATTTCTCTCTCAATCTATAAGCTCCAACTATTAGGGAACATGCATGAGAAGTTCAATGTATAAGATACATTGGACCATTGCGAATTTGGCATCTTATGGTCCTCCATTCCCTTTTCTTTGATTGTGTCACAATCTCTTTCCCCTCTACCCATCCTCCCTCTTTCACTCGCTTCTTCCCTCTTTGCCATAATCCTCTCTCTCTCTCTCTCTCTCTCTCTCTCTCTCTCTCTCTCTCCCCCCCCCCCACAACAATTAGGGGACATGCATGAGAAGTCCAATGTATAAGATACATTGGACCATTGGTTGCGAATTTGGCATCTTCTAGTCCTCTCTCTCTCTCTCTCTCAAAAATGAAAATTAACCATGTCAACCAGTTCATGAACATGAATCCAAAACAAAAGAAACAAAGCAAACTATGATGTGACACAACATTGGGTCCAATCTTCCGCCTATAGATGATGGTTCTAGCTTCCCATCTAGAGTACTTAAAATATTTCATTGAAAAGCAAAAGGAGCCGATAATAATACATCTAAAAGTATCCCTTGTGCACAATTGGAGGGATTCACCCATGGGCTCAAAATATGACAAGGCTTAATATGCCCTCATTCAAATATTAATGAAACAAATTAGCCCATAGCTTAATATACATTATTTTACAATATTGGTCCATGGCCTTTATCAACCAAGTTTGATATTTCGTTGAACCGACAACATCTTCACCATTTCCATTCCTCGTTATCCAACTCATCATGTGTACTCAAGCTACGAATTGTATGAGTAATAATCATTTAATGAATCATCATGACTATTCATCCTAACACAATTGATGAAACATTATGCCTATTAATCCTATCATAATCACACGGTATACAAACATTAAAGATTGGCAGCAGCTTGGTACCATCAGCTGGACGAAAATGTGCAAAAATCTTGGCCACACCTATGGCATGCCCTCACTACGGCTTTTGGGAACATGGATACCGTGAAAGATGCTTTGACACAGCTCCAAGAGTTGAGCCAAAAGACGGATACGATCTCCCATCCTTTTGCCATGCTAGACTCCATGTCATGCTCGTGGCTTGTCTCTGCATGGGCTTGGGTGCTCAACCAATCGTTCTTTGTTGGAGGGCCCATCTTCCCTACCATCTCATAGCCGTTGACAATGATTGACCCGTGCAGTTTAATGAGTGGCATGGAGATTTCATTGATGACCCTGACTTGTCATTAATGGGCACGTGGGGGGCCATGCTAGACAGTGGCACTCAATTTTGGTTGCGCAAAAGTGTGTATGTGCCCTTTAGGGAGAGGGTAAAGACCATGGCGAGGCCTTTACCCAAGATGCTTTGCTGCTTGCCACTTATACCTTGGGTAAATGCCGACACGTGGTCCCTATCCACCGTCAAAGTCGTAGGGGTAGGGAGGGATTTGATGGGTGCCTTAAGAAGTTTTGGAAACACCACCTTTTCTCGCGTGATGTGATGGGCAACTCTCAAAGGTTTGAGGAGTGTGAGCAAATTGGAGGCGCCCACCATCGCCCACGGTATTTTGGTTATTTTAGAGAGTTGATCCGATGAGTCCTCGGAGCATCGACCAGTGCTGAAATTTGCTGCCCACTTTCATGCCTTGTAAAAGAATTTGTGAAGTTTCGAAAAAGTTTTCAGGCTTCAAAACACAGACTTTCCCAATCTTGAGTCCCCTCGGGCCTCCTCTACTACGCATTTTATAGAATATGCATTAACGAGGGATACTCATTATATGTTTGGGCTACTCCTGAAGCTATGAGGATAGGCTCAGGCTTCAAAGTTGCTGCACATCCAAAATAACTAAGAGTCATATGAAGCAATGAAGCTCTGAAGCTATGAGGATACGCTCAGGCTTTCAAAGGTGCTGCACATCCAAAATAACTAAGAGTCATATGAAGCAATGAAGCTCAATCCTCAGAGAGCAAGTTTAAGCACGGACGACTTTGAGGGAGCAAGGAAAATGTGAGACGGTTGACTAGTCACAACAAAAGTGAAGAGAGGAAGGCAGACTAGTCAGCAAAAGTGAGAGGGCCACGAGGAAAACACCAAAAAAACACGCACACTCGGGCCACGTCAACCTTATGTGATAGTTGTTAGTTGATAGTTCCACTAGAGCTTCCTCCTCTCCTCTGTTCCTTCCTTTGCTTCCTTCCTTTGCTTGCTAAGTCCATCGCAAACTCTCTGATTTTCCACTTCCATCGCACCCTTCCCCTGCTTCCGTTTCTCTCTCTCTGTCTCTCACCATGTCCCTCGCAGCTTCCCACGCCGTAACATTTCCTGCCTTCGAGAGTTTGCCCACTCCCCCCCCTTCCGATTCCGGCTTCGGATCTCTTCGTCACGCTTGGTTCACTGGCTGCCCTGCAGATCAGTGGAGCAACACTGCATTTCGGCTCTCTCAAAGGTATTTTCCCGCCAGCCTATCCAGGTCAGTCTGAACGGCATCGCTGGTTTGGGCGATACATGAACATTTGCCGCTTAGTCGACTTCTCGCAACCACCAAATTGGGATCGCTCGCCGTATAGTAATGAGTCTCGGACAGAATATTGAGGGAAAATGTAGCGTCGCAGTAATAGCTCAGGTTGACGACTTTGCGTGGGTGCTTTGAGGGAGCTCACACGATCTTGCGCACTTTCGTATAGGCACGTGCTACCGCGGAATTTGACGAGTGATCTGTTTGAAATACCTGGCAGGCATATAAATAGCAAAACTTTTCACGCTCGAAGACATAACTTTGTCGCTGAAGCCAGCGATCCAGGCAAGGTTTCTGTAAATGGGTCCCCGAAGGTCGACCCTTTATTGAACCCAAGAGTTGCAGCACTTAAACCCTCTAAAACTATGGTAATTTCCGACCATGCTACTGCGTTAGTTCAAGCTGGCGTTCCCGTCATCAGGTTGGCAGCAGGTGAACCCGATTTCAACACCCCAGCGCCAATTGCTGAGGTGAGCAAGTTGATCCTCTGAAGCGCGGTGGCGTGGACTATCGATCAACAAATTTGCAGAATTGTAAGGAGTGAATTTGCTATCCTTTTGCAGGCTGGTGTAAAAGCAATCCAGGATGGATTCACACGATATACTCCTAATGCAGGCACTCTTGAGTTGCGAACTGCTATCTGTCGTAAGCTGCAAGGTATGCAACAAACCGATTGATTTTTTATTTTGCTTTTGCAGCACTTAAGCAAACATTTTACACCAGGAAATCTATATTTTGTTTCAGATGAGAATGGCCTTACATACTCAACTGATGAAATTCTGGTCAGCAATGGAGCGAAACAGAGTATTCTGCAAGCAGTCCTTGCCGTTTGCTCTCCTGGGGATGAGGTGAGCTTTCACCTCCCTACATGCCTGCGGGCCAGTTTGTGCATTCTTTGCTTGTTGTCACCTTTTTGTTTTTTATTTTTGGGGGAGGGGTCTTGAGAGAAAACAATAGCTGAGCCACTCAGCTGCAAGCCACAACGTAAAGCTTTTAACGGCCACACTAGAAAAACCGGACTGACTACAGAGAAGTTTGAGTATAGCCATTTGGATGGACTTGGAATAGTCTAGAGTCCTGTCAGAAGTAGCTGGTGATGCCTGGCTTCAAGGATTTTGCCTCTTGGCACTCTGTCTCCGATGGATGCGTGCTGTATATCATCTTCACTGGATCCTCCATAATGCTTTATAGAGTAGAGAAGGAACTTTTTGATTCCCTAGGCCACCATCTTCCTCAGTTCTGCCCAAATCTTGCTTATGAGATGTGCCATGCTGTGACTAGTGATCACCTCGTAGAGAGAATCCACTTGAGGTAGGAAATCTGGTTGACTGGAATGAATGTGAAATTATGGACAATGTCTGACGTGCCTTGCCTGGTGGTCAGCTTCAGTGGATCTTCATAGATAACTGTATAGAGTAGGGATGCAACATATTGATGCCCTATTTCTTCTCCCTTTGGATGGCTCTCCAACCTGTTCTAGTATCAGGAAAGTGCCTGTCCATATTGTGTATTGCTTCCAAACAATCCTGTTGCGACCAATCATGATAGCTTTCAGGGAGCTCCACAGAACTATGAACTGTGCCTCTCTCTCTCCCCCCCAAAAAAAAAGGCTGTGTATCACAGTCGTCTAGCCTGCCTGCCCCCATGATTCAAGCTAGAAACACCTGCATGCAACACCCATGCGACAGATGTGGTTTTGCATGGCAATTCATCCGCATGGGTTGTCTGGCTTTTTGTGACACTGTTGGCATGAGTTTGCTTTGACGATACTGCTCCACTGACTATGTCTTCTACCATGAGCTCATGAACTTGCTGTATGTGTGCCGTATGAAATTGTCTTAACTCAGTCGATATTGGTCCTATTATAGGGATATGTAAGGTGGTTTAGTTAGCTTTTTAACCCTAAAATAAGGATGCTATTGAAATTTCAACTTTGAGTTATGCCCATGACGAGCCAGAGCCTCAAATGTAGAAGCTAGGATAAATTCAGTTGAAATAAATCAAGCTCGAGAGCTGGAATGCTAGGGACCAGGGTTATGGATGAGCCCCAGCAAATTCAATGTACATAGCACACATTTCTTCACGAGGAATAACTTAGTTTATTCTGGCCTCTTATGTCTATCACACTTGTTCTAGTGGAAATCTCATCTTGCTTCAAAAGAAGAAACAGACAGCAAATTCTTCTTTATTCTTGGAACATAAAGGGCCACACAAATCAGTTCTGTCTTCTGATGGCAAAATGATCTTCCCAACTCACTTCATAGGATATGAAGAATTGTTGGGATTGTTTTTGCCAACAGGATCCGGCTGCGAATTCCAAATTGCATCTGAAGTATCACTCACACTGAGTGAACTAATTTCAATATTGGGATCATAACTACATACCAGAAAGGAACATTCTTCAGCCACATAGTTTTCTGAAGCATTATTTTTGTCAGCATTTGAAACATTAGAAAGTGAGACTGGCATCCTAGCTTCCTTGTTTTTCTCTTTTTCCAATCTTTTCCTACATTCATTGCTATAATGACCTGGCTTTCTCCATTAATGTGACCACCTTTTTTTTTGTTTTGATCTGCCTGGCCTTGACTTGTATCATGGATCTCATGTTAGAGAATGCAACAGAGGGTATGCACAACGGAAGCTAACCCATAGAAAGAGTTATGGATCCTAGGAATTCACACATTGGTATATTCAAATCCAACCTTCTTATCCTCAGTGTGTACTTCAATAGATGTGCAGACAGTAAATAGACAATGCTCAAAAGAGAGATGTAGAACCAGCAAAATACATTTCCGTCCAATGTGGACACAATACAAAAACAATGTCCAGGGTACCAGGCTCTATCAGCGGAGTGCTGACTAGATGTAGACCCCTGTGCATACAAGGTTGTTCTCCTACCTCCTTGGCACTTCCAAAACACTAGGCTTGTGGTGCTCTCCTAGAGCTTGATTGGGCCTCGTATGTGTGCCCGCAATCAAGCCCCCCTGTTGCTCCTATGGACAGGCAATTCCAATGCAGTGATTGCTATCGTTCCTTGACCTCCCTGCTGCTCTGAATGCAGCCCAACCTGAGGCACAAGTCACCTCCAAAGTCGTCTTCTTTTGCTGCTCATACGCACCAGGATCCATCTCTTGCACTCTGTGTAGATCTGCTCCTTCGTGTGCTCCAGGAACCTGCAACAATCCTGAGATTTCTTCTTGCTGCAAATTGCCTCTCTCTAGAAATTTCACCTGTGGGCTGGACTGCTCTTTGAAGTGGCCTCAAATGCCCAAGACCTGAGCTCACTGGAATGTCTGAATGCCCTAGCCAAGGGGGCTTTATATAGGCTGGAGTTTCCAGTCCTGAGCTGACCGACTTGGTCAGCCAACCAACCGACCTGGTTGGCCAGCCAACCAGCCAGCCAACCAGCCCGACCAGCTGACCTGGTTGGGTCCTATAAACCTGACCATGGGCTGCTCCTTGCAGCTCCTTACGTAGGAGCATTTTCTATGTGTCTGCCCAGTCTATTATGAGATATGAGGATGATACCACTGCCTCTTTTAGGAGGGGCATGGCTTTGGTCCACTTACATGGCTGATCCATTTTCACGATCAGGTCTGTGATGGGCTCTACCTGATTGAGATGCATCGATGGGGAGACACATTGATGGGGCAGATCGGAGAGCAGCAAAGACTGATGCCACAGGTCACTGATATCGATAGGTCACAGACTTTTGTTACAGTCTTCTATGCATCTGAGTCAGTTGCTGGTAAGGTTGAGGGAGAGGATCTTGAGGAGATGAGACGCTTGCTGTCCATACCATTGCACCACCTGTACCAGCGTCTACAGCAGCCTCCAGTGACTGATACTACCTGCAACAGCTTCCCACAGGTGCCTGACTGCTGTGTGGCAGCCCAGAGCTTCACGCCCCTGTTCTGACCTGTTCTGCCCATCAGTAACTCTTCAATCAGCTTTGCACTGCTGCTCCACTGTTCTGTACACACCAAATAGCCAGGTACACCTTTTGTACTGGCCACATGGAAGCCGATGTGCTGCCCATGTGGCAGCTCTAATTCCTGCATATGCTTTGTGTGCTTGCTGCTCACATGGCAGCCCATGTGCTCTCCATGAGGCAGCCTAGCTTTCTTTGTCAGACCAGCCCATGTGGCAGGCTCCAACAATGCCCATATGCGATCTAACACATACAGGTTGACCTCCCCCATGCACTCCTCATTTGGGGGCTCACAAATGGGGAGATGACCATACATACTCCAACATAGCAAGTGCTTGATGAATGCTACTACGGGAAGAGGAAGATGTATTCATTGTTGTTTGTTTCTCCTTAATAACAAACCCACTAGCTCCTCAACTGAAGAGGCTGAGCATTGCCCTTCAAAGACAAAGTAAGAGAAGTGTGGAAACTCACGTGGAACTCCGACAATGACTGCAATGTCCTGGATATCAAATCGTTTTCAGAGATAATCTCATCAATATTTAGGAGTTGCTCTTGAAGATCTGGAATGTTAGTTAGATGCTGTAATATACTGTCACCCTCATGCATATTCAAATTGGCACACAAACCTTAATACTAAACCTTAGGGGAAAAAACCTCCTTATTGGAGGGAAAAAGTGTCCCAAGGGTAGGTTTACACCACTTCTTATAAGTTATAATCTAACAAAGACTAGCAGATTAAAGGACAGGACATTGTGTATTGCTACACCATGATAAGGTAAAAGGGCTAAGTCCTATGTATATCTATGCCTGGGCATAAATCATTGGGTGCAAGCAAGGCACACATGACATTGTGTATTGCTACACCATGATAAGGTAAAAGGGCTAAGTCCTATGCATATCTCTGCCTGGGCATAAATCATTGGGTGCAAGCAAGGCACATGGAGGGATTGTAGTGAAAGTGTCCTTAAAGGACACATGACATTCCCAATGGCTTGCACTCGGTTTAGGGGAGGTTCCAAAGGGTTGTAGAGGAGTCTTAATGAAAACAGAAACCAGGGGCTAAAAAAGTAACGCCTTTTCAGAATTGCATAAGTCTTGTGAGTCCTCGAGTGTCTAGTACTTAGACTATCATGGCATTCATAAATAATGTGGTACTTAATGTCATTTATACCTAGTACATGTACTCTATCCATGCGGATTGGGATAGAATGTGTTCCGTCACCCGTGCTTACTTTGTTTGTAAAGAATTCACACTTGGATTCTTTAAGAGTGTTCTCTCTTTTCTAAGATTTTCAGTTAGTTAATTTTCCTCCTCTTTAATTTTACAAGGCCAAACAAGGAGATCTGGGAATAATTTGTATCTTTGAATACTTCCATTTGAATTATACTTCACTTTGTATACCCATTTGTTTGCTATGACCTTTCCTAGTGGAAGGTCGCATAATTTCCAAGTGTTATTCTTATACAAAGCATCCATTTCTTCATTCATAGTAGTTGCCATTCTGGCTTGTTTACTGCATCTTCGAAGTACACTAGCTCTTCTGTAGCCATGATGGTAGTTTTAAGACCATAGTTAGTGGTTTCAACCTGAATTTCTTTGCCTTTCTGAGCATATGTCAATCTGGTTGGAGGTCTGCTTTCCCTAGTAGACCATCTAAGCTGCTGTGGCTTTGCTTGGGGTATTGCTGGCAATTCTTGCTCTTCTTCATCAACCTTTTTTATAGATGACTCTGAAGTTGATGCTTCTATCTCCTGTGTATTTGAGATTTTCCATTCTGATTCCTCATCAAAGATTACATCTCTTGAGATAATGACCTTGTGGTTGATGGGATCATACAACTTGTATGCTTTGCTTTCTTCACTGTAGCCAACCATGATGCATTTGTGTGACTTCGCATCCAATTTTCTGTGATGATCATCATGTATGTGGGCATATGCTATGCAACCAAATATGCGGAGATGCTCAATGTGTGGCTTATGTCCAGTGAATCCTTCATAAGGAGTCATACCTTGAATTGGTTCGGTTGGAAGCCGATTAAGCAAATAGTTTGCAGTGGCTATTGCTCCTGCCCAATATTGATTTAGAAGATGCTTCTCACTAAGCATTGCTCTAGCACTGTCTGCTAAAGTCCCATTCTTCCTTTCAGCTCTTGCATTTTGCTGAGGAGTATCTGCACAAGTGAATTGTCTTCAAATGCTGTGACTTCTGCAAAAGTTCATGAATGCTGAAGACATGTATTCACCTCCTCTATCTGATCTCATGACTTTGATCTTTCTGCCTGTCTGGTTTTCTACCATGGCTTTGAATTCTTGAAATTTGGAAAAGAATTCAGATTTCTCTTTCAGAAAGTAGACCCAACAATATCTTCTGTAGTCGTTGATGAAAGTCTAGTAAAGTGAACCATTGATGATGCGGGTCTGGGCATAATCCCATACATCTGTATGAATCAAATCAAGAATACCTCGTGCACGAGAGGTACTTTTGCCAAAGTTGGTTTGCTTTTGTTTGCCGAAGCAGCATGCTTCGCAAACTTTTTCAAAAAACTGTAGCTTCGGAATCCCAGTTGCCATATTCTGATTCCTGAGATCTAACAAGTACTTGAAATTGATATGACCATATCTCTTGTGCCATTTTGCAGATAGTGGCATCTGTTGCGGTTGAGCTGACATAGCATGCTTCTCTGATACTGTAGCTAGCATTCTGTACAAGCGTCCTTTCTTCACACCTTTTGCTACTAGCTAACATCTTCTAGATTTGTCTCTAATAGTGCATTCATTTCCGTCGAAGATGACTCAGTAGTTGTGTTCCGTCATTTGACCTACTGACAAAAGGTTCTTGCTGAGCTTCGGAACATAGAGTACATCTTTTACCAATCCTTTCGTACCAGTGAAATTGTTCATAGGGATAATACCTGTCCCTTGAACTGGATTCGGTGTATTTTCTATTGTGTAGATGACATTTTTCTGACCTTCTAATGGTTTCATCTCTGTGAACCATTCCTGATGATTTGTCATGTGAGATGATGCGCCGCTGTCAATATACCAAGGATCCTGTTCTGTTGGGTCGACTAGATATAGCTGAAATCCTCTTTTGGATTGTAGTCAGTGTCTAGGTACATTGTATCAGTTTGCTGCATTTCCTCGCTTGCAAGAAACAGATTTCCATGTTCATTTGCAAAATGACTGTGACTAGAATGTCCACCACGATGATTTCCTTTGCCATGAAAATTTCCTCGATTACTACTGGATTGACTGCCTTGGTTGTACTGCTTCTTGCGGCAATCTCTTTCATAGTGTCCAAACTTATGACAGTAGTTGCATTGGATGTTTGACACATTGGTGGATGCATTCCCTCGTCCTTGGCATCTTTCTTAATTGGAATGATTTCGTCTTTGCTGAGGATGATGCTGATGCTGATTCTGCCGATGATGATCACTTTTTTGGAATGATCCACCTCTGCCTCTGCTTCTGTTTGAAGCTGTGAATGCTTGATCATTAGAATAACCTGTTGCACGTAGTGAGCAAAAAGTGAAGGAGATGAAGGAGAACATTTGCCTCCTTAGGATGAGGGAGGAAGGAATCAAGAAGTAACTTTCTCATGTACAGAGCAAGACTGTGGTATTGACAGCCACAATAGTTAAATCGGATGCCTATCCTGCTATGCAATAGGGTCCGAAATGCATGGTTTGCCATACCCCCATCATAGATGACTGCTGTATCCGATGGCCTGCATGCTATCACCCTGTGCACGTTTTTTGCTTTGGAGTGTGGGTGCATGCAAAATTGCTATGTAGAGAATGCCATTTGCCATTGCCCAGGTCATGGACATATCAAATGTGCCTGTCTGCTATAGCTATCTACGACGAGAAAGTAGATGTTGCAGCTCAATTTGCCATTTGGGCAAAATATCTTAAAGACAAGGAGCTCAAATATAGAAGGCTAAGATCGAAATTGACGTGGTAGGTGTGACTAGACTGCTAATGTGGAAGTCCACGTGGACATGGTGACGTGGCAAGATGATAACATTTGTTGACGTGGCAATCGATTGTCACGTGGCAGATAAGTGATGACGTGGCAAGTTGTATAGGGTGATGATGTGGCAGTCTCACGGGACTGTTGATGTGGCAGAAGATAAAATGATGTGGTAGGGTTGCCTTATCTTGCCACGTGTCTAGATTAGGGCCATCGAAATCTTTCAAGATTTTGACGGAATCTAAAAAGATTTCGTGCCTGTGGATTTTCGTTGATGGCCTGTGGAGCTCATGTGTCGTCGTCGTTTGAGTAGCAATGGGTGCTTGGCGCTGTTTCGTTTAGTCGTTGCGGAGGTGCAGAGGAGTGAAGCCATATGTTGGCCCGTGAGCTCGTCGCGTTAGAGGTGTGCATTGAGGAGTAGCCGCCCGAAGCTTTGGAGGCAGCGTTGCATGTCAGTGTGGAGGCGAGCTCGTTGGAGGAGGTAGGAGCTTGGCCGTTGTTGAAGATGGCACTGCAGCCCATGAAGGAGAGCCGTTATCTGTTGGAGCCGGGAGCTTTGCTTGGCTTTGTGTTGGGCTACGGGTCAAGGGCGTTGTCCTAGGAGGACCGGGTGAAAGCCCACAAGCGGGAGCTGTGGTCGACGGTAGAACCTTAGCTACAGTTGCGTGAGGGTTGTTGGAGTCCGTCGATGGGAGCCTTTGCTGTGTTATGCTGTTGGAGAGGCGGATTGATGGAGCTCGTTGGAAGGTCGTCGCTCGTCGCCCGAGACTAATTTGGAAAGACGTTTGAGCATTCTCTCTATCTCAGACGAGGATAAGAACCTCTCTCTCTTACAAAGGAGTAGAGATCACTCCTTAGACTTTCCTTCTCACAATAAAAGTCTCTCTCTCTCAAAGAAGAACTTTGACAAAATCCGAAGAAAGTAATGAAGAACTCTCTCAAATGTAGACGGAAATCTCTCAATGGAAGAGAATGCACACTCACTCGCTCTCAATCTTTCAATCTCTCAATCGCTCTCGCAAGAAGGATGGCGCCTCAGCAGAAGGCAGAACCACGCTTTGATACCATGACAAAATATGAAGAGGGGAGAGGAGAAGAGTGGAGATGAGGAGAGAGAGCACAGCTAGAGAGCACACCACAAATGACTAAGTGTACACTAGATTTAGTTGAAAATGTAGAATATAGACAAACCCATTTAGGGTTAGGGCATCTAACCCTTTCCTTTATGGCGCTCTATTGGGTTAGTGCTATGCACATATGATCACATGATGGTGCTATGCACACATGATCACATGATGTTGAGCGTGAACTCTCAACACACTAAGGGTTAGGGTGCTAGGAGAGAGAGGTCACTTTAGCGGAAGCAACTAGCTACATATTTAAAAAAAAGGATGGAGGAGAATTGAGGACCAAAAGATGGAAAGAGAGGTTGGATGGTGTTGATCAGTCTACCAAGCAGCAAAAAGAATCTTGGAAGCTCACTAAGGGCTAGGGTGCTAGCAAAACGAGATGTGGCATCTTAATCAAAGGATAATGAAAGCTGTTGCCACATTCAAAAAAGAGGATTTGGGAGATTGCCCTGGCTCTATCGGATGAAAACATTCACAGCAAGGTAGGGGAGAGAAACCACTTTAGCTGAAGCGAATAGCTGCATATGTAAAAGAAGAACAGGGGAGAAGAGAGGACCAAAAGAGGCAAAGAGAGAGGCTCGATGGTGTTGAGCAGTCTACGAAGCAGGCATAAGCTTGGCCCTCTTGTGCAGTAGGGTTTTGAATTTATATTCAAACTAAGATGCGGTCTTGGGAGGACCGCCGTAGCATCACGGGCATGGATTGAGAATGAATTGGGCAAACAATTGTGAACTTTTGTTTTCTTTTAATTTGACTATGAGGGGTCGTAAAGAGGGACTGTGATTCTTCTGTTTTCTTTTTCGATAAAAGTTAACTGTGATTCTGCATCGTTATGTCAGGTCTATGCAACTTTGCTTTTGCCTCCTCTCAATACATAACTTTTGTATCTACTATCGTTGAACGAATACAGTGTCTTTCTTCATTTGATACCTTTCACAAAGGAGAGATCGTCTTAAAAATGAGCGTGTCTCTGTAACTCATCTAAATCCAATGAGTTACACGTCCAAATGGAATGTGTTCCTTTAAATTTTTTTGCTTCATCAATGTTCATCTAAAAGATGGAAAGCTGTCTGTGCCTGTTCTTTTGTCGGTGTGGGCTGTTTGTGCAGGGTCAGTTCTGCCTGCCTGCGTCTGGTGGCTTATATGAGAGGAGTGTGTTTTGTTAATTCTTGTCTGTTGTAAATGATACTTCCATGAAAGGAATTTTACTGTGATCCCAAGTGTTGTGTCTGGTAACTTCCCGGTTTAGTAAATTTCTCAGAAAGCATTGATGATTAAGTCAAGCCTGCATTTTTATTTATTATTGCTGCAGGTAATTGTGCCAGCTCCTTTCTGGGTTAGTTATCCTGAGATGGCACGGTTGGCAGATGCTGAACCCATCATTGTACCGACAGCTTTGTCTGACAACTTCTTGTTAAGGCCTGAAGCATTGGAAGCTGTTTTAAATGAAAGATCTAGACTGTTGATAATATGTAGTCCGTCAAACCCGACAGGGTCTGTTTATCCTCGTGAAACTCTAGAGAAGATTGCGAGGATCGTTGCCAAGCACCCACGATTACTGGTTAGTTTTCGTGAACCTTCGGTTCATTTCTTGTGTAAATCGTATGAGGCTCCCTTCCGCATCCAGCCTTTACGTGAGAATATGTATGCAGGTGTTGTCAGATGAAATCTATGAGCACATCATGTACAAGCCAGCCAACCACACGCCTTTTGCTTCTTTGCCAGGGATGAGGGACCGCACCCTCACTGTTAATGGGTTTTCAAAGGTACGCAAGAGAATGCTAATTTTCCTTCATTTTAGATTACTCAATATTCAACACGGAGAATATTCCTTACCTGCATCAATATGACAGTTTATGTAAACCAAGAGTTAAATATGCAAGCATGGAGGCCTTTGCAACAGCTTGAAAAAGATTGCTGCCTTGGCAAGGGTGATGTCTTTCGATGGTGATGTGGAGAGTTTCCTAAAACATCTGTTGATCCTCACCACAGGCCTTTGCGATGACTGGCTGGCGCCTTGGATATCTGGCTGCTCCCAAGCATTATGTTACTGCATGTGGAAGAATTCAGAGCCAGGTTTGTACCACTGTACGTTTTTTGCACTTTGAAATTTATGGCTATTTTCAAACTAGTCTGTAAGTGGTCTCTCCTCTCCATCTTTTTTGCAGTCAACTTCAGGAGCAAGCAGCATTTCTCAAAAAGGTGGGCTTGCGGCCTTAGAGCTTGGTTATGCAGGAGGCGAGCATGTGGCTGTAATGGTCAAAGCATTTAAAGAAAGGAGAGATTTTCTGGTGGAAAGATTCAAGGCATTGGATGGTGTTAAATTATCTATTCCACAGGTGATGCATAATATTTTAGCTGCATGCTGATCTTATCAAGAATCTGCATGCTTAATGCGCAAATACGACTGACAATCTCCTTATCAATGCGGTACACTGTCAGTTTTTTATTGGATTTTCTGTTGTTTACAAATTTTCAGAGGACGTTGGAGGTACTAGAAGCAGTGGTAGTGTGGTTAGTCCTATCCATATAGTGCACAAATGAAAAAATATAATTTAGAAGTCACAAAGGCAGCTGTTAATGCCTATAAGTAAGAAGTTAGACAAACTACTCTGTAGAGTTGGTCATCTCCTGTATGTACAGCAGTGAGGGCTGCTACGTGGGTGTGCTTGCCCAGAGGGAGGCATAGTATATTCATCCTTTCCTAGTGTACTTTTCATAGGCTAGGAGGGAGACGAGTTAGGGCATGTACGCCAGGGTTCCCTGCTCGAGCCAGGTTTGGAGGCTGGTAAGGGCCGCATTTGGCCGCCTCACCAGCCGGGTTGGGAGCCACATTTAGCCACCCAACGAGGTTGGGTAACCCTGACCAGCCTGCTTGAGTAGAGACAACCAGACCCGACCCATGTGGGTTGGGTTAGGCTGACCAACAGGTCGGCCATACAGCTGCATAAGCTGGCCGACCAGCAAGGGGAGCCCTCCCTTGCCCTCTTGTAGGATCATCCATGTGGTGTTTTTATAAACATTTTCAGCAGAGTTTTTTCCTTGACTCGTGTCCATTTCCATGGAGTTTTCTTGCTGCTCCAGTTTGCTGTTATACTATCAGTTTTCTTCTCGTATTTTCACTGCACTTTCACATGGTTTCATAGTAGCAAGTCGACTAGAAACTTGGACTTGGAGAGTGTTTGAAGCGTGGAATTGTTTGGAGATCGTTGTTTGCAGATGCTTTGAGCTGAGGCGTGGACAGTTCCAAGATATTGTGTTGTCACAAATCCCACCTACCCTTACTGCATCGTGCATGGATGAAACCATCCCCTGTGTCTTGATCGTGCATGTAATATCAGAGCAGTAAGTTTTGGGGCTGACAGAGTTTGCTACCGGAAGGAGTGGACAGATTCGTTGTAGGGGAGCGCTTGAAGATGACGCCAGTTTGGGGTAGAAGGTGATTCTTTGGAGAAGGTGCTACAAGGCGTGGACATCAAGGACCTGTTGAGAGGGTATTGCAGGCTACAAGCATCAGAGCAGCCTTACACCCTCTTCCAGCTGCTTCTTTCTTCTTTCCCCATCCTCCTATCTCTTCTTCTTTCCCACCCCCCCTCCCTTCACTAGAGATAGTTCTCCATTCCTCTTAGATGGCAAGTTTTTTTCTATATGGCTGAGAAACCGTTCAAGATCCTAGTTCTGCCCACCTTTCTTGTTGGCTGTCAGTTGGATGGCAAAAACTACGAGGTTTGGAGAGTGATGATTGACACATCCCCGCACTCCTGAAACCTCTGATCTGCAAAACAAACACACACCACGTGAGAACAGAGCAGGCTGCTCACCACCCAACCATGACATCTACGGGATGTGATCCCGAATCAGGAGATGTCCCCTCCGAGCCACGAGCTGAGCTACTGGCACGAACTCCCAATCAGATCCAAACCAGCCTGGTGTCCCATACCACCAGGAGGCGCTGTGAAGCCCTGGATCTGCCACTGGGCCTTGGGCTACACTAAGATGCAGGCGTGCGTCCGCGACTCTATCCAGGATCAGACCTGGCACCTGGGAACGAAACTTGCTCCCAACTGCACACTGAGAACTGAACCCCCTGGGCCCCTTTTATAGACTCGGGCCCCGAGCGCCAAAAATAGCGAAGACCTAAAAATAGTCCGTACCCTTGCCACTCAACCGGAGAATCAAGCCTGCCTAGCTCTAAGCCTCCCCAGGCTAACCTGAGCTAGTCCTGTGTACCTAGTACACGTCAGATACCAATCCGTGCACATGACAATGATAGAGACCATTCTTTAGTCTTATGGGCGTTACCAATCCAGATCTGCTTGTAGAGAATCTTAGAATCCTTGAGTAGAAGGACGCAGAGACAATGGCCTGGCTTTGGTATCGGGTAAATGCTTGTGTTCGTTCCTTTATCTTTCTGAATTGTACTCCTTAGGTTGTCAACCATGGCAAGCACATGACACTGGCAAAGGAGAATTTGGAGCCTCTGGCATCTATCTACAACAGAATCTCCTCGATGAAGAGAGTCTCCCTCGAAGTTCAATGAGAGCACTAAATCTCGCGAGTTTGCCTCCATGCGAGAGCATATCAACAAATTGCACGAACTTTGATAGGAGGTATGTCAGGTAGGCAAGGAGATCTCTTCCGAGGACATGGCCATCATGCTTCTGTCCCATTTATCATCCCAGTATCCAGAGTCTGCCAACTTCTTTCACCTCGACACAGGTGTTCTTCTCGCCTGGCCGCATGCCTTTGGCTCCTCTCCGAGCGCGTGTTAGACATTGGTCAAGGCTTTGTATGACTTTGGGGGCTGCCTAGGAACAAGCCTCTATCAAAACACCGGTCTTTAAAGTCCTCAAATTGTCCTCAAAAACTCAGAGATATCTCTTATATTAATTTGCCTAATCTAAGCGATTGCCATAGCTCGCCGCCTATCATCGTGAATTGCTGCTCACAATGTCTGTGCTCTCAATTCCAACGATGCTATGCTCAATCCACTCAATTCCCCACTCGTGCTTTTAGCATGTCATGCCCTAGCAAGATGACCAAATGCGTCGGTCTTTTCTTCTCACCTCTCGGTTTAACCAATTCCCCACTCGTGCTTTTAGCATGTTATGCCCCAGCAAGATCACCAAATGTGTCGGTCTTTTCTTCTCACCTCTCGGTTTAACCAATGAACCCAGTGCTCGGTGTGTGCACAACGCTTGGTGGAAGATGCTCTCTCTTGCAGTCCTGGGTATACTTGGTATGCAGAACCTACTCAGTGCTCGAATGCAAGCAAAGCTGTATAAAGGTGGGCAGATGAGCATGCACGTTGGAATACAAGCGTTGCAGGAAATCAAGATACAAGCTGAGAAACAAAACATCAATACTTACATTATGAGAGAGGCGGCCTGACACAAACAGCCGTAGGTGTAGATGTGCTTGTGACTCGCAGTCTCTTGCCTCGGCTTGAGGCACCACACTCACTAAGAGCAGCAAGGCTCCACCCTGTCTAGCCTACTTGACACAGACACAGACAATCGGAAAAGCCAAGAGCCCGTTCTAACTCGGGCTTTCTACCTAAGTACTCCTAGGACTCTAGACCAGTCGGTTCTTGAGAACTGCCTTCTGAACCTGGCCTTGGGAACTTGCAAAACGGCTACCAATGGTTGGTGCCTTGGTGTGGTGTATGCTGGCTCTTTCTTTTTGCTCGGGCTCCGGCCGCTTGGCTCATTGGTGGTAGCACTTGGTCACCAGAGCCTGGTTACTCGGACTTGGTTGGGTAACTAGCCCAACAATGAGTCAATCAAGAAAGCACTAGAGGATACTAACAATGAAAACCAAAGAAATGATCCCTTACAGTTGTAACGAAATGACTGTTTGGTTCACCTTAGCTGCTCTGAACTGGCACAAGTACATGTGTTGAGGATCTCATGCCCTATGTAGACTGTCATTGAAACTTGCCTCCTTTGTATTGCACCCACTTAAATTGGTAATGGCATCTCAGTAAAGAAATAGGCCTTAAAACAGATAAAGCTATATACAATTTGTAATTGCACCCACTTAAATTTGTAATGTTAGCTGGCTAAACAAATTGGGCCATCAAACAGATGAAGCTATATACCCTTGCGTAGTTCAAACAAATCATGCTAAATACGTGAAATGCAGAGATAGCACCATTGCAGTTGTATCTACTTGCACATTGTTGCAGTTATGCATTATCAGGCAGATGAAGGGACGTCTGTTTAAATAGAATCTAGACTAGGCCAGAAATGAGATGCAGAAATTTGTACGTGTGTGAATCCGAAGTCTTAAAAGAAAATGAAATCGTCTATTGCATGAAAAGAAAATGGTCTTATGTACAGTACTTAGGCTTGACAGACTAGGAAAGAGATGTGAATTCTAAGTTACATTGCGTCAATCTGTGCGCAAGTTTTGAACTGTGCACTCATTAATGCTAATCATGTTCTGTTTGAAGTTTTCTTATCTAGTTAGAAAGGCTCCATATCCTCAGGCACTCACCATTTGGCGAAGGCTCTCATTTGTTATTTCTTTCTGTCAGGGTGCATTTTATTTATTCCCAGATTTCAGTGCCTACTATGGAATGGAGGCAGATGGGTTTGGCATCATTCATGATGCTGAAAGTTTGTGCCGCTACTTCTTGGAGAAAGCTCGTGTAAGTTGGAAATGATTCCTCTTTGAGGTTTTAAATGCCGTATTTCTGATGTGATAAAGCATTAAGACCAAAGCAAAGAGGCTTTATTTGTTTGCATTTTCGGGGAACTGTAAACAGTAAGTCAATACAAGAGTTTCTGTAAAGGTTATCAAATGTTAGCTTTGGATCTTATCCTTTGACTTCCAGCACTGCATGATGTGGCATTATATGTTTAGTTTGAAATCAGCATCTTAAATCCTCTAGGTGATTGATGATCCTTGATTTTATTGCCAGGTGGCTCTTGTTCCAGGTGATGCATTTGGGGATCCAAACTGCATTCGTATATCATATGCTGCTTCTCTTGATTCCCTACAGACAGCAATGCAAGACATTGAGAAAGCCTTGAGTTTGTTACGGCCAACAGTTTCAACAGCAATGAATAAATGATGCTCTTGAATGCTTGTCTCCTTGAGCAAGATGTCTCCTCTATTACAGTAAAAAACTGTCTACCCTTTAAAATGAGATCCATTGAGTATGCCGGCACCAAAATTGCTAGCAATTGTGACAACTTCGGAAACATCTTAAGCCATGGAATCTGTTATATCTGGCTAATTTGTGGCATGCCTCTGATTCATTATAACAACATTTGGGTACCTATTGGTAGCCACTGAAATGGCAGTTCTGATGGAATATGTAAATTAATACTTTTTTAGTAGTCTCTTAGTAAAGGTGAAAGACCGAGTATGTCTGCCAATTGGGGTATCCTTCTATTGGTTTCTGAATGTGTTTCTACAATATGACAGGCAGTTCATTTAATTGTACTAGAAGTTTATTTTGCAAGAAAAAATCTCTCAACTCTCTTCAGGCACCATGATATAACAGAATCTGAGATGAATTGTGTGCGAGACCCAGGGGGTGTACGGTGTCCATAAAGCATAGACAGCACTCGCAACATTCCATGGGGAAAAAAAGAAGTAAAATGAGACCATCGATGAAGCATATGAGCAATAATCCCATGTATGCAGTAAAAAAACTGCTCTCTCTCAAGCAACTGAAGTGAAATACTGTAGTATTTTGAAGTATTGCAAGAGGGGTGGAGAAGCTGTGGGGATGATAAAAGACTCACTGAATTGAAATGCTAAAAAAAGAAGCAAAATGTAAGAGTGTCGCACAATGGCATGGACAAACACAAAATCAAGGGGCAAGTTGGGATCCTACTCCCTTATTTTCCAACTTCAAGATACAAGATCGGATGGGGCAGACTTTCCAACTCTTAATAGACTTTGTGGCCAAACTATTGGATCTATGTACAAAGTCTTGGACTCAACACATGGATTCATTGAGTTCGAAACAATGTGTGATGGGATCTCCCAAACAAGTCCCCACATGGTTGTTTTTCAATAACTATGGTCTCTAAAGGTTCTCCAATTGAGGGAAACACCAAGTGTTATAATTGCTGAATTAGTTCATTAGTAACCCAAATATTGATCCCAATACCACTGCAAATTTAA
Organism: Dipteris shenzhenensis; assembly: GCF_047967505.1. Lineage (NCBI taxonomy): Eukaryota > Viridiplantae > Streptophyta > Polypodiopsida > Gleicheniales > Dipteridaceae > Dipteris > Dipteris shenzhenensis. The sequence continues at coordinate 11,866,186 of NC_141599.1, forward strand.
TTTTGATGTCATCCGTTGGGTTTCTAAGAATAATCTATTATGAGATGACATACTTGCATCTCTTATAGGAAACTTTGTTGTCATGTCATATGCTTGCAAAACAAGCATTGTGGGAGTTCTTCACTAAACTAGTTGGGGCTACTACCTATTTGAAAAGCAAGGAAATACATGCATTACCATTTAATTTGATTTTAAGTGACAAAAAATAGAAGTTTTAGTAAGTTCCCAAGCAAGTGGTCATGTTTTGAGAAGATATGCAATTCCCTCCATTTTCTATTCAGTTGACCTCAACTACAATGCTTCTTCATAAACATCAAGGGTTTTAGGGAACTCTTGAATAATAGTAGTGTTGAACCAAAATGTGCATCTTGGAACAAATTGGAGGCCCTCTACAAAATGAAATCCTACCTTCTTTAAAAAATCAATTACATAAAATGCTTCATTCTATCAAATAATCTCTCTTCTTAACCAGTAAGAGGTGGTGGTTGGTCACAATCAAGAAGTTCGCTTCATCATGTTGCACTAACATTTGAGGTCAGGATTGCCTTCAATGAAAAATCAGGCTAGAGCCAAACTCCCACTCTTGTAGCCACTCTGAGCATAATATCTATAGGACATAGGACCACCGTAAGGGAACATTGTTACCCTAAGGGATTCATGTATATATTCATGCTTATGATTAATGCAATATAGTGATTATCTTCTGCACGCTTATGATCAATGCAATATAGTGTACTATATCTTGTGTACTCCACCGAACATAGATTAAAGCACTAGGCATCAAACGCAACCCAGCTTAGACACAAAGACAAAGGCCAGGCATTAGAAAGCAACTACAAACCCAGCTTCATCTTCCTGAGTTCTGGTTCCAGTCGTTCCTCTACAGCAACGCTGGACTATGACTGGCAACAACAGGACTACAACAGAACAACGCCTTACAGTGACAAAGCTACGCAACAAACAACACAGCCGACAGACTTCAAAGCTGACAAGTACTATGACACAGGCTGCAAAGACGACCTACGCTTCTTCATCGACACAAACGACCACGGCGGCATATTGCATCAACAACTACGATAGTCGCGCGACGCCGACCTACACAATCTATAGCAGCAAGAATAAGTTTCAAACAAGGTGGAGAATCAACCGATGCCCTGCTTTGAGTAAATGTGTTTGTGTTAATGTTTTTTTAAAATTTTCTTCGCGTGTAGTTGTTTGTTCTTTTCTCGTTCGTTTTGAATTTTTGTGTGTTGTTTCTCTTGTAGATGAACAGTTTACAGTGGGAGTTGAACATATACGGAAACAAGCCGTAGGTATTCCCGAAAAAATAACTCGAAAATCTGAGACGATATTGCTTGAAAAATCATTAACCAACTTCTTCGGACCATTGAGTGCGTAAACAATTCCACAGTGACGTATTTCCAATCACTTGTACATGAATGAAATAAAGAAACAAGACTTACAGATGCCAACTTTGGAAAAGAGAGATGAAATTATTCTTTGAGTTACTCCACGAAATAGTATCCACAACTTTTGCCGCACAGAATCTCATTCTGATAGGAGCCATGAACATCAACATGGTTTGTGCGTGCATAGCAGAAAAGCAAAATTTAAATTTTAGTCCCCAACTCATACGCCTATTAAAAGAACTTCCGTATGCCCTCAACATTAACTAAGCACTCTCCACCAATAAATACCTAAACAATTTCACACATTTAACAAATTTGATAACCTTTTCCAATCACTTTTTTTGGGGGGGTTTTTAATATCGAGTGGTCTTAAGTAGTGATGGAATGTGGAATTTTGCTATGCATGCATCTAGATTATAGAATGGTCTGTCCAATATGCATATATAGATACACAGTGATTATTTATGTTAGGTATGTTACTCCAAATATGATCCAGTTGTGTTCCATATATAGTTGTGATGTGATGATATTGGAGTGTGTAGCTAAAGCTGTTCATAATTTCTCGTAATGTTTGTGACTCTTGTTTGTTGAAGCATGTCAATGTCAGGGTAAAAAATAAGAGGGAAACACAGTTATGGAAGTGTAGGTCATTGGGCGAATCTTTTAGGAACATAGATAATGAAGCGTATGTCATTGGCCGAAACTCTCACCGATATAGTTACAAATATTATCCCATACTGCCATTTCAAGGCTTTAATGGGTTTAAGCATACTTAATCTTCATATGCAGGTTTTTAATAAGATAGCATTAAAAAAATCTAACATTATAGATGTGTCCAGATGACTTGTGCCAATCAATTTGAGTACCTGGAGGGCTAAATTTGGAGCTTTTATGAGAAACTTATGTTAAAATTTAGGCAAATATATTAAAATGTTGTAAATATTAGTCTAGGCAACTTCTAGAAGGCTCTATATTCGCCTTTGGGCTAATATTCGTCCCTATTTTTATTCTTGGTCAATGTTGAAGTCTCCTATGAGAATGACATTTTTGGTAGCAGGAGTTGTTGATAGTGTTTTGTGTAGTAATTAAAAGAATATTTCCCCTGTTTGGATGGTGGTCTGTATACGTTTTAAATTTCAAAAGTATCATGTTTTGCGTTAACACGAGTCATCGTGATCTCAATTTCATGTAGTGAAAATTTCTTCGCTTTTTCAATGAAAATGTTATTTTGTACCAGGGTGCGATTGGAGCGATTGTTTATGTACTAGAAATTTGGCATGAGATATGGTTCGGAGTCTTCAGTTCTGGTCTCTTGTAAACAAATAATATTTGAGTTCATAAGTGTCTTTGTGGTTTGTATATAGTCTTTATATTATTGTAATGATCTAGTGTTTAAAGATTGTATTACTATAGTTGTGTCGGTGTTTTATTGGATTCTATTGTTTAGGGTTTTCCATCTTGATTGTGTTGTCAGTCTTTTCATCTTGTCATGAACATGTCTATCTACCACGAAATGTTGTTGTAGAGTGGTTGAAGTAAGTAAAGGTTTTCTGTGTTTTTTATGCGTGAGTGCTGTGTATGCAAGACCATGTGTCCGAATTTCTATTGATGAGAAAGCTAATTTGTCCATTGTTAGACCTTGTGCTCTGTGGATTGTTCTAGCAGCAACTGCTTGAATCGGGAATTATTGTCGAGCGAGGATGTTTGCTTTAGAAGGGTCAATTTGTACCTCCCTTGTAACTCAAAATATCAGTATCCATTTGCGATCGATGGTTGTTATCACATGCGTGGAAGTTTTGTCAGGTTACATTCCCTATTTGTAGGTTCTAAAATTTAATCCATACAATATTATTATGATGATATGTGGACATGCCAATGAAAACACCATCTACTCCGTTTACTAATCCATCTTGTTGATTAATGTTCCTCCACACAGTTCAACCAACATTTCTTCTTTAATTTGTATCGTTGCTCGTAGTTAGCTTGTTGCTTTAGGATTTTATAGTTTTTTAGACGAGATAGGATTGTTGTTAGTGAATGTGTCGATTGCTTTGGTATTGTATTCTTTGCCTGATACTGTCTATTTTTTTTTTTTTTCGTTATGTTTGTTTGTTTTAAGGTTGGTATAGTAAAGATGGGGGAAAGTATGGTCTTGGGGTGGGTCACGGAGGCAACGTTGGTTGATGTATTGTATTTGCTCGTTGCTATGTGTACACTTCTTGAAAGAGTTCAACGCTTGTGTGAATTGGCTGTTGTTTTGTTGCATTGTTTGTGAAGCTCATAACATCGTGGTTTTGTGAGCCAATTTGCTCGTTGCTATGTGTACACTTTCTGAAAGAGTTCAACGCTTGTGTGAATTGGCTGTTGTTTTGTTGCATTGTTTGTGGAGCTCATAACATCGTGGTTTTGTGAGCCAATATGTGTTTGCAACTGTTTGCAATGATTCTTCCTTTGGTTGAAAGACCCACCTGTCTTTGACTGGCTTGGCCTGATATAAATCTCCGCAGCAACAAATGACATTGACATTTTCAAAGTATTCCGCATGATTTCTTTTGAAGGTTCTCATACGAAGGTCCGCGAAATCTAAAGTTCGTCTTTCCACTAATGAAATCTTGTTAAACACGATTAGTTATAATTGTTCATAAAGACGAATGAGTGTGTCGAGCTTTTCCTTGGAGAGAGAGGTCAAGTTTTTGGTTTGTAATAGCAAATGTAATGCAAAGTGTATAGTGAGTCCATTTATATTGTAAGCTGCATTTCTTGTATAACATTGATACATGCAACAATTCATAATCTGCATGCGAAAGAGTTTGATTGTAAAACCATAATAAGCCTTGGACTATAAGTAGAAGAAAATATATGTTTTTCCTGTGCCAGCTCCATATGTGAGAAATAAGTGAATTTTTATGTAGGACGAATACTTTTTCGTATCATGACATTGTCAAATAGTTGTCTCTATTCGATGTTTAGAGATCGAATCATCTTGAAGTATTTGTTGTTATGCATGAGGATTTGCTTTTTAATAGGAATAATGAATTTATCGCTCATCGTTTGTAAATTTATGCTTCTCATGTCGAATGCAATGTCGTATGTGGGAAAGTTATTTTGTTATAAATCATTGTTTTCAGCGGTGCTAGTGTCATTGTTATTGATGCGCTGGATATCATGTTCTTGTGCTTTTTGTTAGTTCTTGTCATCTTGTGTATATAACGCTCTATTTCGTAGTATAATGTCCCGTCGCGAATCGTAAGCTTCATGCCAAGATCCATGTATTAATAGTTCATGATCTTCACCATCTTTGAAAGGGTAATATAGCAATAAGTGCTCACGATAGTAATTCTCTGGATCTTTCGCCATGTTGAACTTAATAAATCTTATAATTCTTGATCTTCTCTCTTCTTAATGCTACCATTGTTGTAGTTATATTCTGTTGCAAATGTTGTCCATGTCTTTCCTTCTTGTGTATTTATTGATGATAGTTTCACACGTTATGTTGGTGGACTCACTAGGGAGGGGTTGGAGTTTGTGTTTTCTGTGTTAATTTCCACTTTGCAATGTCTTGGTACGTCAATTTGGGATTTTGAATATGTCTTTCTGAGCCAAAGAAAAGTGTAGGGAAATTCAATTCCTCACTATTCTTGTTTTGAAATAGTCCTAGTGGTTTGTTATTCTTGCAAGGAGCTACGTAGTTGATCCTAGTTTCGTAATCTGTGACTTGTTGAGCTGTAATGAGGTTGTGTATTAAAGTGTCTGTGTAAGTCTCCTCACTGTTATTCATATCAAATCGTTGGCCGTTTTCTTCTTCTTCTATATTTTGTTTTGAATACAACGTTTGTTGCAAATGCTCGGTCCATTCTTCATTGATTTTTAAATTGTTGGATTTGCAAAGTGGTGTTTCAATAAGCATATGTAATGCTCGCATGAGGAGACTTTTTTGAGCATGTGCATGCTCTTATATTGTATTTTTTTAAAATTTCAAGTATTATTGATGATTAATCGTTAATAAATCGTGGTAAGATGTGTTGCACTTTACTTGTGTTAGCCATTACGTTCACAATATTGTCTTGTACCCCATACTATCCACCATGTGATAATTAGGCTTATTTGAGTAAATTCTATTCTTGGAGCTATCAACAGTTCTTCAATGTCATTGAGGATTTCCAAGTTTGACAACTTGGCGTTCCGCTGAATTTGCTGAGGGACAGAGTACTTTGGGATGTCGTTTGGTTTTATGACTGTCTTACATTCTCTGCAAATACGTTGTTTTTTCCCTTCGAAAGAGAAATTATGCTGTCTTTTATTGATTATCCAAGCGTATGTGCTTTCCTTTATGAATGTTTTTGTTTTTCAAATAGAAGATGCTTGCAAGATAAGCATTTGTACATTGGAGTATCTTGAATTGTGTTGATATATTATTCTACAAACTTTGAAGGAGTTCTAAACGCTACTAGATATTTTTGCTGTGTTATACACTGATTTGTTATGTGTGCTTGTTTCCTTTTTGGTTTCATTGTTGCTGCCTTTGCGTTTGAGTTTTCTTCTAGTACGATCATTGATGGTGTGCTTTTGTGTTGCTGTATCTGTTCATGTTGGTCAGTGTCTTCACTTTTACAGCCATATTTGTACGCTATTATTGTGGCTAGCTTTCTTTTTTTGATGTTTGACATTTTACGTCTAGTAGTGTCAGTGTAAATCAATGTTGTTGGAAACTTCTCGTTTAAGATTTCCATCGCATTGTTTGTAGAAATGAATGCATTTTTTATAATGATCTCTTCCAATGTAGCAATCATGTTCTCTGTCCAATGAGTATTTCTTCGTCTTGCAGTCTCAATTTTATGCGGGGAAATCGACATTGTTTTTCCCACACAACTACGTTGTTTTTTCCCTTCGAAAGGGAAATTGTGTTGTCTTTTGTTGATTATCCAAGCGTGCGAGCTTTCCTTTATGAATGTTTTTGTTTTTCAAATAGAAGGAGTTCCAAATGCTACTAGATATTTTTACTGTGTTATACACTGATCTGTTATGTGTGCTCATTTCCTTTTTTGTTTCATTGTTGGTTGCCTCAGCGCTTGAGTTTTCTTTTAGTATGATCATTGACAGCGTGCTTTTGTGCTATTGTATTTGTTCATGTTGGTCAGTGTCTTCACTTTTGCAGCTATCTTTGTACACTATTATTGTGGACAGCTTTCTTTTTTTCATGTTTGACATTTTATGTTTGGTAGTGTCAGTGCGAATCAATGCTGCTGGGAACTTCTTGTTTAAGATGCCCATCGCATTGTTTGTAGAAATGAATGCATTTTTTGTAATGATCTCTTCCAATGTAGCAATCATGTTCTCAGTCCAACGAGTATTTCTTCGTCTCGCGGTCTCAATTTTGTGTGGGGAAATCAACAATTTGTGGTACTTTATGTGACGAACTAAAATTTTTGTGGCTTCTGTGTGAGTTGTCATTTTAGAAGGGCTGTTGATAATTTCTCTTTGTGAATGATATGTTCCAAAATCGAAGCCGAATGTTTGGAAGAAAACATGTAAGAACAAGTCTTCATTGCAGTAGTGATGGTTATTGTCTAGTAATGCTTTTAGATATTGTGGAATGTTATTGAAGTTTGGGTAAAGTTCTAGAAAGAGCTTAGATTCGCAGAAATGTCGATCCCATTCCGACCATTCAATGTCAGGCATTTGCAAAAACTTTGTATATTGTAAGTATGTTGTTTTCCTTAATGCTTTCGGTGTGATATGGAATTCTAGCATATAAGATATGCACATGAAAATGCACCTGTTTTGTGGATACAATTCAAGTAATTTTGAGTCAATGTCTATTTCTTGAAAAGGGCGTTTGCTTGCCATGTCCATGATTTCAGTTTGAACGTTTGCATGGATCTTAAAAGATTGGTGGAAGAGTGTGTTTATATGAATGTCTGTGTGGATCTTGGAAGATTGGTGGAAGAGTACGTTTGTGAAAGGAATTGATTAAGATGTGCAGATATGTCCACATTGGTTTGTTGTTGTAGTTGATGAGATTCCTGCTAAAATGCAGTGGCATAAATTGAATTTCATTTTGAACATGCATTTTGAATACGTTGATGTGGTTCTAAAATCATTCCAATGTAGTAAAGTAGATGTGTAGGCATTATGTGTTGAAAGATTAGTGATGTCTTGTACATCACATAAACGCGAGAATTGCAATGCCGAACTTTTGTCTAGTAAGTATGCACTCTCACTTCAAGTAGTCGTAGTAACGAACACGTAAGTGTAGTACATTTAGCTACATGTAATAAGGTGGTAAATTATGAATGTGTACGGAGGCTTTGATGATCTGATCAAATGTGTGGTGGAATTTTATATTCTTCCATGATAAGTAATAGTTTTGTTGTTATCTTTTGTAGTTGTCCGTCACGTTTTGTAGTACCCCACAGTAGTACTTTTGGACAAATAATTGATGACCACATAGTAAACTAGTTATTAGACGATGGTGCGTTTTTGAGTAGGACAGAAGAATAAGGATCTAAGTTTTCTCTAGCCTTACAGGGTACCCTTATACATGATATTAATAGGGGGAGAAGTATTCAAGGAATTCTGAAACTTCTACTCAGTAATTATGCATTCAGATTTCAACAGTTTCAACAATGAATCTACTTATAAATTTGGGTACCAAAAGTCTATGTTAAGACATAGCGTGGGGGGGGGGAGGGGGGGGACTATGAAGGTTATTTTATTAGCATACGTTGTATAGCATGATATCAATAAGGGGCGATTTTGGAATTTTTGTTTTAACTACTTCAACAATAAATGCACTTGTAAATATAGGTACCAAAAGTGCACCTTGACATGTAGGGGGGAAATGAAGTTTATTTGATTAGTGCATGTCGTTTTCATCTCTTAAGATTCATAGGGATGAAGTAGTTCTGAGCGTAGCAGGTCCGATTGGATGCACAAAGTATCGAATATCTTATAGTATGTAGGTAATGGTGACTGCAACCGAATGAAGAGAGTTTGTGCAATTAATATGCTCACAACAAATAGAAACATATAATCAAAATTATTTGGAAGATGAAAAGAAATTGTATGTTGCAGATAATCACTTATAAACATAGGCATGAATCGGAATGTGATAATCACTTGGAAATGACATAACAAATACAAGGATTTTCTATGTACAATTTTTATTTTTTTTAAAATGTAGATAAAGCGAATTTACAAAGGGGGACATTAAGTGCTATGTCTCCCTTACTCAATGGAAGAAAGAAACTGAAACTCTGTAGTAGCAAAGTGCTATTGTGTTACAAAACAAGGAAGATGACAACCTTGCACTGCACAATGCACAAAGAGAACTGGAACTGATGAGCTTGAACAATGTAATGAAACATGTTGAAACTGGGCAACACATGCTAGTTATATGTTGCAAACAAGCAAAGCTGGCGATCTCATGATGTACAACGGGGCGACTAACAAATTTGATGGCTTTGAACTTTGAAAAACAACGGAAAAGCAACGAACAAGTACTAACTATGTTATAGTTTTCATACGTGGCCGATCAACTGCTAAAGAAGAATTACCCCTCAAAGGAATAAAGCTTGCTACTAGACCATGCATATTATTTAGGAACCTTCCTTCAATCCTCTGATGTAACAATCAGATTTAAGGAATTGTGTGTTGTCCTCTAGCAGTTCTATGAACGGGCGAATCTGGGACCTTGTCCACCTATATATTCTTCAGTACAAGTTCTATACTTCCACCATCTAAACTTGTGATAAGTGCCTTGACTTCAGGAATCTTCTCTAGAATGGTGATTTGATCACACGTTAGACAACGGGCTATGGTGTTTTCCTTCGAAATCTTCCCCTCTTTAGAGACTAAGCACACATGATTGTACTGGGTTGAGTGCAACCCCGCGATAGAAAGAAACACCGCTTATCTATAAGCAAAATTCAGTGAGCTTTAAGTATCGATAAATTGTACTTTATTTTAAAACCAATTACAAAGTTCTATAGGAAATAAACATCATCTAATTTTCGTAACCGATTTGTTGGATGTGTCTGAAAGACTCGCTCATGTTTTGCCGAGATCGATGGAACTTGAGCAAGTGCCATGATAGTCAGATCCATCATATTCACTATAATCGACTGACTATTTTTCTTTGCCCCTACATTCCTCAGAATGAAATGGAAGAACCCAACGACCTTGAACCTATCCACGATCTAAAGATAGTCCGACTGTCGGTTGTTCCAAAAAGTCAACTGCAATGGCGTGTCGACCAAAATATTCACTATGATCAACTGACTATTTTTCTTTGCCCCTACATTCCTCAAAATGAAATGGCGAAACCCGATGGCCTTGAACCTATCCACGATCTAAAGATAGTCTGACTGTCGATTGTTCCAAAAAGTCAACTACAATGGCGCGTTGACCAAAATTTGCTTACTCTAATAGCAGAACGTTCGTTGTAATTAATGTTTCACATCTCAATCAGGATTTAACAACTCACAATGGCACTTTACTGTCGTTATAAGATCATCCGCGTTTTTGCCATTATCGACAATTAACTTGTCCATCTGACACATGGAACTCCAAGCTTGATTACCATTACCATAATCGTAGCTGCCTCCACCTCTCATGCCTCCTCCACTGCTGCCACCAAAGACAACGACTCCTTTAGCAGAGAGCCAGAGTTTCTTGAGGCAAGGCCCAATCATGATACGATTGGTAACATCACTCAGGACGTTGACATGCGAGAGCTATCACAAGACAAGAGTGTTGAGCCAGATCTAGCAAATTTACATGGCTTTACCCCAAATTTGGAGGAAAAGGACATGCAAAGCTTACAGAAAGGGATAATTGACAAGGGACTCAGAAAGTTGCTAGCGGATTTTGGGTCTTCCCCAGATAGCTTTTTACTTTTAAAGCAAGATATGAATAGAATATAGAACACGAAAGCAATGGCTTTTGCGGCTCAAACTCTGAAGTACCTGACCAATGGAGCCCCCATCTAGAATCCTGTGCAGCAGGCCGAGAAAGGGAAGATTGTGTTGAGAAGATGCACCGAGGATCCGATGTGGGTGCTATCCAAGGAGGCGGCATAAGTTTGTTTAAATCCTCGTCGACCCCAAAGCTGTCAGCTTGGGAACATCTCACTCCAAGATCCAGGAAGATCTTCAATGAGTTCGACGCCATGAGGATCTTAGTAGAAGGAGGAGTTGAAGATACTAATAAAGCTCGAACGGATAATGGCACTCTCAAAGGTAAGTTCTTAACAGTGAAGGTCCCTAATGGTATTCTCAATGAAACTACCAAGTGGCTTTGCTCCTATGTGGTTGTTTGTTATATTCACGGCCCTCGACCACCAACAATGTTTCTAGCAGGTTGGGTTAGAAACTTCTATTCGTGCAAAGGTCTCAACGTCACTAGCATACGTTTTCTTAGAAATGAATAAACATTCTTCCTTTTTGAGAAGCTAGAGATGGTGACAGAGGTCATCCAGAAGGGCACCTGGTCTATTAGAAGCCAACCCATGTTCGTCCAACTGTGGGAAACTTTGTTAAGCCCTGACTCACTGCCTCCCTCCAAATCCCCAATCTGGGTGGAGTTTCCTGATTTTCCACTCTCTCTTTTTCCACAAGTAGAAGTTGTTCACCTCTAGGATAGTTCTTGGGTCTAGAATTGAAAGGATCATAAGCCCAAGGCGGAACCCACGCAAGCCTATGTTTTGATGGACTTAGTTGTTGAGCCACCAAACGCTATTTTCGTATTGGATGGAGATGGCGCAGAACTGATCCAAAAGGTCTTCTACAAGAGTATACCAAACTCTTTCTTTCTATGTGGGCTGGGTGGAAACTTTATAAAGAATGGAGATCATGTAGAAGTAATCCAAAAGGTCCTTTACAAGAATATACCAAACTCTTGCTTTCTGTGTGGGCTAGGTGGACACTTTATAAAGGACTTTCCTTCCAGGAATAGTCGTAGAAAGGAGAAAGCAAAGGAACCAACTCCCCCTGCCTGTGCAAGCTCTTGATGAAGAGGTTCCAGAAACAAGAACAAAAGGTAAATCAAAAGAAAGGGATAATGTTTAGTGGAGGGAAGTAAGTAAAGAGAAAACTAATGATGTGGTAGTGGTCTCTAAGGAAAAGATGGTAGATAGCTCAGAGGAGGAAGAGGAATTTGTAGAGAACACACATGACTTTGAAGCTTAGTTAGAACAAGTTGAGCATAGTGCATTGGGGAAGGAAGACCCCACTTTTACCCTAGTGAAAGGGAGAAAAACTAGCCAAGCAAAAAGAAGAAGTAAGCATTTGGGTGCTCTGGGTGATAAATCAAAAGACCCAGCTTCTAGGTACCACATAGAGAGAGAAAAGAGGAGGATGTTGAGAGGCTTTGCACTCTCATCACCTCAAGTTAGTGTGATTAACTTTAAGAACAAACAAAAATAAAAGCACCACCCAATGATGCAGAGTCAAGACATTTTATTTCCTAAGTGGAAACATTCAAGGGATAACTAATGACCTCAAACCAGAAATCTTTAAAAGATGTTTGCATGCTAGAGGACTCAATGCCAACAGGTGAGAACCAAGCAGGTGGCCTCTTTTGATTTCCTTTTCTTATATAGAGATCTATCATTAGAAGAATTGAAAGGGGTGGATGATGCATGCAAGCCTCCAGTTGAGGATGGACTCCCATTAGAATTCTACCAAGTTTTTTGGGAAATGATTGGCCCCTACTAATGAAACTTTGGCAGGAATCAAAAGATAAACAGTTCCTTGATCCAAGGATTAACATAGGCATGATAAATATAATTCCAAAAGGAGTCCCTAAAGATGAGATTAAAAACTAGAGACCACTAACCATGCTGAACACCAGCTATAAAATGTTTGTCAAAGCCTTGGCCATCAGGCTCAAGATTAAGATGCAGAAGTGGATAAGGGAACAGAAGAAGGGATTTATTCAAGGAAGGCACATCCTCAAGGGGATCCTTACCTTTTAGGAAGGACTTGAACTAGATGATGAAACCCAGCAGGACATTTGCTTCCTCAAAGTTGACTTTGACAAAGCCTATGATAGGATCGAATGGGGCTTCATCTTGTCTTCTTTAAAGGACATGGGAGTAGGCCATAATTGGATTTCCTTTGTTGACATCCTCCTTTGCCAGGCCAGGGGAAATATAGAGATAAATGATAAAGTTTTGCCCCACTTTTCACTAAAGAGATCTATCAGACAAGGATGCCCGCTAGCCCCATTATTGTTTGCGATAGCAGTTGATGCCCTTGGTTGTCTTATTCCAAGAAAAGGTAGATAATGGCACTGTGAAAGGTATCCCAGTAGAAGGGGGAAGATAGATCATATGCCAACAATTTGCAGATGATACTAATCATACTCATAATGATGAGCATTCGGTGAGACTGGAATTCTTGAATGCCTATATGTATTTTGTTTAGGAATCATGAAAAAGTAGGTATCTATGGAACTAGAAACTCACTACCAAAAATTCCTATAAATAAAAGCTGCAAAATCATAAGGGAGGGAGAGGTCTTCAGGCTGCTAGGGATTCCAAAGGGTTTCAAATGCTCAATAAATGATCAAAAAGATTGGGTAATCGATAGAATCAGGGAAAAAATCACCAAATGTCAAGGACTTCATCCAACTTTTGCCACAAGAAAGTTTGTATTAAGACACTACATCTACCGTCGATCTTGTACTTTATTTCCTACTAGGTGCTGACTGAAAAGAGCTTAAGGAAGATTAATAGCCTTTTTAGGTCTTTCTTGTGGGGTGGGGTTGTAGACCACCACAAAATGGTCAAGGTAAGATGGCAATTCTATGCGCTACCCAAAGAGGTAGGAGGGCTAGAAATTGTAGATGTAGAGAAATCCTATGCTAGATTCATGGGCCATTGGATAATCAAAGCAATTCTAGAACTAGACTCAACATGGGCTCCATTGATCCACATGACTATAGGGGAAGCTAGGTTTAGAAGATGCAAACACTGAAAGAAGATCCCTTTTGGGGTAGCCCTTTTAGGCAAGAAGCCTTGTGCCACCAAAGGTTCTGAACTATGGAAGGGAAAACCTGGGAGTCAATGAGAACATATATCATTTGGAAGGGTTTCTTAAGAAAGGCGGGCATGTTTTGCAATCAAGATTCAATCTAGTTCCCCTTAATTTGGCCGGACTCACAGGTGCAAGATGAGGATATAAAAGGAGCATTACGCCTCAACAAGAAGGGAAGAAGAGTTTGGGGTGATCTTTGGAACCAAGAACAGGGTAAGTGGTAGGATGACAAAACAATGATAGCTAGATTTTGACTCAACAGGTTTGATTTGAGACTGATATAACAGAGATAAAATCTGTGGTCAAAGGACAATCTTCCATGGATGGGAGGTCACCTCAAGCCTTCCCTCAAGGAATTTAGATAGGCGGGACAAACACATGTAACTCCTATACCCATTTGTGTAGATGGATAGAATGAGGTAATCCATCTCCTCAACCTAAAATGGCATAGGAGAGACTCGGACAGAATATGGGCAAAGAGATTTGAGAAAGTTTGGGATAGGAACAGCTTAAGTAATAAGTCTTGCCTTCTCTGGCTAATACTTCACAAAGGAGTCTACATAGCTAGTGAAGCTAGGAAGATGCCACATCACCAACGACCTCATCTAGCTACCACATCAACAACAAGGGTTATCAGGCCACATCAGCAAACCCATGCCATGTAATCACTTGACAACTTAATTGCCATGTCAGTAGCTATGTCATCATTCACTAGCAGTGCCACATCAGCCCATGCCATCGATGCCATGTCATCACTTGCCATGTAGCCATGTCATCATTATTGCCATGTCAGATGATGTATCACCAGTGACACCTCAACAATGGCCACATTAGTAAGACCACCTCACTGAATGCCACATCAGTTGACCACGTGGTAGTGCCATGTCAATTGTCCCATCAGCTTCCTACCATGTCATCATGACATGTCGCAGAGTTCCAACCAAGCACAATTCTCCACATAGGCACACCTTTTCACACATCATGTTGTCGGGGTTAAAGGCCACTGTACCTTAACCCTGGTTATGTACAATACTCAAACACATATATATATATGGATGACATAGAAGATAAGGGTGTTCTGCACCCACCAAAAACTTGTGTGACTCTCATTTAGCTCTCCCTCTCTCTCACCTTCTTCTATTCTACTTTCGTTGTTGAGATCTCTCAATCGGTATTAGAGCACGGGTGTTCTAACTGAGCCCGGGTGTGAGTGTGGAGCCTGAAGTCTGCTACTACAGCTATGTGGGAGGAAGGAGAAGCTCCAATGGGTATCTTTATGTGTATCTTGATGTACAGAGACCTTTAGAAAGTTCTTTGAGTGGTTTTTTGCAAGCCAGCAGATGGTTTTGGAGGCAAAAGACAATCTATTTTAGACCTAAGAGTCTTGTGATGAAGATATCTTTCTCTAGAAGCTGAATCTTTCCCTAAGATCAAAAGAAAAGTTGTATAAGACTTTGAGTACTTCATTTTTTATTTTTACATCTCTATCATCAGAGTTTTCAGTGAAAAGTTATAGCTCTTGCAAAAAAGTGACGAAATTCAATTTCCTGCGTGGATTTCGTGTGTTGCAACTCCATATCCAGGCCACCATTTGTAGTTCAGACACTCCCAATGGATTAAGAGTGGTCCAAAACTTCTACCTGTGAAGTTGCTTTTGATTTTGTGAAGTTTCGAAGCTATGGTGAAGCTCTGTCTACTCCAACGTCTTCATTTTGTCATTTCCTGTGTGAGTGGGATCTCAACATCCGGGCCTCCATTTGCAGAGCTGTCTATCATTGGATGCGGGACTACCTAAAACATCTGTCTACAAAGCTGCTTGCCATTCCATGAAGAATCGAGGGAGTTGTGCTTCTATGTGTTTTTTCGTCGTTTCTTTGAAGGAAATTTCTCAAAGTTTCCAAGACCTCATTGATTGCCATGTGGCATTTTGGCTATGGTTAAGTTTCCTAAGGTTCATTTTTGCAAAAGTAAATGCAAGGGTTGACTGGCTCTTACTCCATCCTTGGATGAGATTTTGGAGTTGTGGTGGCAGAAGAGAGATATTTGCAGATTGTCTTGCTGAGTTCGATTATGCAGTGACACCCATGTTTTGAGACATCCTAGGTTCTATTTTCAGTAGCAATCATTGCCATGGGGGCGTGATTTCTTGGATATACCTTATGCAAATAACTCTGGTTGGTAGTCTGAGCCGTGTGCACTCATTTGTGGTTTGCATTGGGTTGCAGTGGATGCTTTACAGGCCACTTGGATGCATTGCAATCCTTGGTGGATGCACTGACTCACCCTAGATTGCCTTGTGGGATGCTTTATTGATAGACATTTAGCACGCGGATGCTATTTTATGTTGAGGGAAAGCTTTGACACATTGCAGCTGATGCACTCATAGTGCTATGCTCTCTTGGATGAGACATTATTGATGCTTATGCCCATGGACGGTGTTTATGCTTGAGGCATTTAGATCTTATTGGCATTGGGTTTAAAAGAAAATGTCAATCCGCTACAATGACAAAACAATGGCGGGCCAGATTTGCTCATATGGATGCATAGTATATGCACATGAATCAGATGCATTTTGATGCTTTGAGCCTTGAGTTTTGGTGACACTATCCTTCATTAAGGCAGACATATTGGGTGCACCAAGTATTTGGTGTGATTTCTCTCTTGCAGGTACAAGCATTTGGGATTTTGTTTCATTTGCATCATGGCATCCTCTTTCATGTCTCAAAAGGAGTTTTTTAGCGTGAAAAAGTTTGATGGGATAAAATTTCTTTGTGGAAAGCACAGATAAGAGATGTGCTTATTCAAAAGAAGAAGATTAAACCCTTGGTAGGGATTAAAGCTAAGCTTGCAGATATGTCTAAGGATGATTGGAATGAGTTAGATGCATTAGCAAAGTCTATTATAAGACTTTATCTTGCAGATTCAGTTTATTTCACAAGTAGTAAATAAGCAGACGATGGAAGATTTGTGGAAGAAATTATGTGCCACTTATGAGAAGGAAACTACCTCTAATAAAGTTTACCTCATGAAGAGGTTGTTTGAGCTGCGGATGAAGGAAGGGGTCTCCATTGCTTCTCACTTGAATGAATTCAATATTATTTTCAGCTAGCTTCAGGCTCAAAAAATGAATTTCGATGTAGAGACTAAGGCAATATTCCTCTTATGTTCATTGCCATCCTCATGGGATACCTTCCATATAGTTGTCACTACTCTACACCTGGTGGAGTACTAAAGTTTGATGATGTTGTGGGTATCTTGTTGGTCGAGGAGATTAGAAGGAAGTCTATGGATGGCAACAAGTAGGATGCAGCCTTAAATGTGCAAAAGGAAGATCACAATTTAGGGGGAAGTCCCAAGAAAGAGGGAAGTCTCGTAGCAAATCTAGGGCACAGAACATTGAGTGTTACCATTGTGGGAAGAAGGGCCACATGAAAAAGGAATGCTACAAGCTGAAAAAAAGCAAAAGGATAAGAAAAAGAATGCGAATCGGAGGTCTTGGAATTGCATCAGATCAATGTCGGGATTGAAGACAATCTAGTTGTTCAGATTGTGGAGGGAGTCGTCGATGGGGTGATTATGGGTAGGAAGATCGCGGAGGAGTAAAGGAGGAGGCAGTTGAAATGTACCGCTGTGACGACAGTAGGATCTGGCACTGAGCCATATGTGTCATTGAATGAGTGGAGGCGAAATCAAAATCCCTCCTAAGTCATCTCTTTGGGGAAGTTGTACTTGCGAAAATTGTACAACACATTTGGGTCCTTCTACTGGAGGTCTCAAAATGCGGCCCAAGTCCATCGTCATTCCATAGAGTGGGTGGACTCGATGATCGATGGGTGCACTGCAGTAGTAGCACCAAAATTCTCCAACTTCAAGAAGGGGAGCCACCATTGTGGCTGCAGACCGCCGGCATCGCCATCGGTCGTGAGGACTGGAGTGTTGGGGGTGAGGTTGTATCCTCCTCTTATGCACTTTGGATGCACGCAACGCTAGTCATCGAAGGACTACGTGATGAAGTATGTGAGGGGGCATGCTTCAAGAATTTTGTAGAGGTGGAGGTGAGAGCCCTCGATTTGGCACTTCCAATGGTGCATTAGTGCGCTAGCTGGCAGTTCTTGAAAGGATTGTAAGTCCGGGCACCAGTGGACATCTTCAGGTGGGGAAACTGGCAGGGATGGCAGAGCATCATCATCTACAAGTGGCATGGGCTCCGGGTCCGTTGATCGTGGTGGCGTTGATACATCAGCTTCTTGGAAAACATTGGTTGCTTTGAGCAGCGTGTTGAAAGCTTTGTCAAGGAGGTCGACTGGAGCCTTAGAGGAGATGGATGGGGAGGGCTCGTGCTATGCGGTGGTGGTGTTAGAGGCATTAGACGAGTGCTTGGGCAGTGTTGTCTGAGGGAGGGGAGGGTGGGCGGATTGTTGGCTAGGTAGGGTTGGTTTCAGAGGAGGCGGTAGTGGAATTTCTATAGGGAGGGCGGTAGTGTTAAAGAGGGTGATTGTTTTGTTTCCCTCTTCCTCGGTGACTTCCTCTGGGTAGGCTATGTGAATTGTTTCAAAATTTCTCACCAAAGACTCAAGTGAGTCTTGGAGAGCCTATAGCACCTTATTGAAGAGGATTATTATGCCGAGGGGGTGGTAGGTTGTGGACTGGTAGGTTGCAAGGTGCCCTTGGGATTGGACGGCAGAGGCTCGACCATAGGTCTACATCCAATTAATGTCTGCATGCAGACTTGTGGGTGCGCAGACCCACGGTGTGAGTTACTTGGGCTTTACAAGTTGCATCACTTCATCATCCATTGGATAATTAAGGGACTCGGTGATGATGTGGCACCAGGCTTGAAAATTGAGGAGGATGGGATGGGAAGATAATGTCTGGAGATCGAAGGGGCGAAGTAGGGATAGAGAAGTGGGTTGGAGATCTAGGGAGAAGTATGACATGGTTAAGATGGGGCGGTAGTGGTCGGGGTTACAGAGAAGGATAGTTAGCCGCATTGGAGGAGGTTTGTGGTGAGGACTTTTTGTAGGATGGCGTAGCGGTCCAGCTATCGTGAAGTAAGGCAAGCGAGGTATGAGCAGTATTTCCAAAAATAGGTGGCATGCATATCCTTATACGTGTGGATGTGATGTTCGTGAAGATTACAAACGCGGAGGTAGAGGCGAAGGTCCTAGAATTGCATCAAACCGATGCTGGGATTGAAGACAATCTAGTTGTTCAGATTGTGGAGGCAGTCGTCAATGGGGCGACTATAGAGAGGAAGATCGCGGAGTAGTAAGAGGAGGAGGTGATTGAAATGTACCACGGCAATGACGGTAGGATCTGCCATATGTGTCATTGAATGATTGGAGGCAGAAGCAAAATCCCTCGTGAGTCATCTCTTTTGGGAAGTTGTACTTGGGAAAGTTATACAACACACTGGAGGTCTTGAAATGCGACCCAAGTCCCATCGTCATTCCATGGGCATATAGAGTGGGTGGACTCGACGATCGATGGGTGTACTGCGGTAGTAGCACCAAAATTCCTCTAGCTTTAAGAAGGGGAGCCACCATTGTGGCTATAGACCGGCATCGGCATCGGTCGCAGGGACTGGAGTGTTGGGGTTGAGGCTGTATCCTCCTCTTGTGTGCTTTAGCAAATGGCGCCAGTCGTCGAAGGATTGCATGATGACCTATGTGAGGGGGCGCACCTCAAGAATTTCATAGAGATGGAGGTGAGAGCCCTCAAGTTGGCGCTTCCAATGTTGCATTAGCACGCTATCGGGGAGCTTCTGAAAGGACTGTAAGTTCGGGTGCTAGTGGACATCCTCAAGGAGGGAAACTGGTGGGGATGGTGGAGCATCATCATGTGCAAGTGGCATGGGCTCCGGCTCCACTATGCCTGGAGGCATTGATGCTTCAGCTTCTTGTACAAAATTGGATGCTTTGAGTAGCGTGTTGAAGGCTTCATCAAGAAGGTCGACCGGAGCATTGGAGGAGATGGACGGGGAGGGCCCATGCTGTGCAATGGTGGTGTTAGAGGTGTTAGACGAGTACTCAGGCAGTGTTGTCCAAGGAAGGGGAGGGTGGGTGGCTTGTTGGATGGGTAGGGTGGGATCTAGAGGAGGTGGTAGTGGAATTTCTGCAGGGGGGGTGGTAGTATTAAAGAGGGCGATTGCTTCATTTCCCTCTTCCTCGGTTTGGTAGGCTACATGAATTGTTTCAAAATTTCTCACCAAGTACTCAAGTGAGTCTTGGAGAGCTTGTAGCACCCTATTGAAGAGGATTATTATGCCAAGGGGGTGGTAGGTTGTGGACTGGTAGGCCGCAAGGTGCCCTTGAGATTGGATGGCTGAAACTCAGCCATAGGTCTACATCCAATTGATGTCTGCATGTAGAGTTGCGAGTTTGTAGACCCATGGCATGAGTTCCTCGGGCTTTGCGAGTCGCATCACTTCATTGTTCGTAGGATAATTAAGGGACTCAATGTGATGATGTGGCACCAGGCTTGAAAACTGAGGAGGATGGGGTGGGTGGATAATGTTTGGAGATAGGAGGGGCGAAGAAGAGATAGAGAAGTGGGTTGGAGATCAAGGGAGAAGTATGACATGGCTAAGATGGGGCAGCAATGGTCAGGGTTACAGAGAAGGATAGTCTGGAGGGTGTTAGGAGGAAGTAGAGTAGTGAGGTCTAGGTGGAAGATGAGATTTTGTGCATGGAGTGCATCAAAGTGCATTTGGAGGTTTGGGGGATGATGCGTGGTGCAAGTGTGTATGTGGCTAATTGTGCAGAGATCTCCTTATACATACGGAACTCTTGTTGCTCTCGGTCTTCCAATATTGACTCCTCTGATTGGCCGATGGCATGCTAGCATTTGTTTTCTTCTTGGAGGGAGACCGTTAGGTTCCACTCTTGTGCTAGGAGATCCTATAAAGATTAGATCTATTTTTTGTGGTACTCCTATGATCGAGCGTACAGCTCCTCTGATTGTGCCTGTTGTTCCAACGTTGTGCGCAAGTTCGACTCTACCTTGACAGCCTGGTCCATGAGTGTCTGGACTAGGGATTCACTTGTGCTGAGGTCATCTTGGAGCCTTGTAAGAGAGAGCTCAAGCTCCTCAACTTTGGTATGGTATTCTTTGCCTCTATGTACCGTGGCATGGCTTGTTGCTTGGGCTGCAACCATTGTGGATTGGCTTTCATGCGCAGAGAGCTATGAGACTGGTGGAGAGTTGTGAGGCTTGTTCTTGCCTCCTCTGTAAAATTGTGTGGGCGACCTATGGGAGCTGTGCCATGGCTTCAAAGAGGTTTAGTTCCATTAGGTCCGCATGTGACAACTACTCTGCCTTCATGTGGCTATAGCCACCTGATGCCCTATATTGGGATGCACTGTAAAATTGTAAGGCCTCTACTAGGCCTGTCCATGGAGCAGAAGAGGTGCCGGTGGCGAAGGATGTGGTCTCCTAAGGGGTTGTGGAGACAGAGATATAGGGTGCAATGGGGGTGGTTGGCGTAGCTTTGGCTCCTGTATGGAAGCCAATTTTGATTGTTTTATCGCCTTGGAGGTCTTCAATAAGAATGGGCTTCTCTTGAACCCGTTTGCCCTTGTTTTGAGGATCTGCTAGCTAGAGGTGCAATTGTTGGTGCATGAACTCGTGCAACTGGTGGTCCTCATATTGTCTGAGTAGCTGACTTGTGTTCGGATGCACATGAATTGCCAAGGTGACGTTGGGCATTGTCCTTGCTCTCTTGGGCTTCACCTCCGGTTCTTCTAGCTCAGTCTGTATTGGACCGGTGGTGGATTTTTTTGCTAGGCCAAAGCCGACTGGCAGATGCTGACCCTTTAAGTAGTAGTGGACCAACATGTATAGCATGGGATAACCGATAACATCCCCATGGGTGCCGAGGTCATCTCTCATTTGGCTATAGAAGTAGTTAGCCTAGTTGGTCTCCTGGAGCTCCACCATGCGTAGTAGGATATTGGGCACAACGGACTGATGATGTCCGTGTACTTGACTTGAGTGAGCCATTGCAAGGCTCTTGCTGGTCACTCCACTTCGGGCTTATGGATGGCTATGAATTGGAGGCGGCCCTTGCACTTGTGGTGGTCATAGTGATAGACTGTTTTGAGGGCGTCGAGATTTTTCTTCTTGGAGTATTTCTCACTGACCACTGACAGTTGCCCGTACCATGTCTTGATTGATTTGTAGTGGTGGGGATTGCATGTTGCATCTCGTAGGATGCCAACGTTGGTGTTGATGTTGTACACCTTGAGGAATTCTGTGATCAGCATCATGTCTAGGTGGCATGGGAGGTGGGCACTCTACTCAAGCCTATAAAGTTGAGTGCCTCGTCCATTGCTTGGTCCTACAAAGCTACGTATGCTACTGCTATATGGTAGTGGAGGGTGTAATCGTGGCCCTCATATGCAAAGCACGAGTGTATGATGCAAGATTCTAGTTCTTGGAGCCATGTCTCTCCAAGTGGCAAGTGTGCTTGGGAGTGCATGACCTTGTACTCGCTTGCTGTTGGCACATGGGTGCACTTTCTTGACCTCGAGGGAGGCGTGCCTGCCACGGTCGGATCCTCTTGAGTGGCCTACCTATGGATGTTTCTTCGCCTTGCAAGTCTTCCGAGGGGATCTCAGAAGGCATTCGGATCATGGCAGACGGAGTGCTTTAGGAGTCTGATGGCCCAGTGGCTTTTGGGATAGGGCAAGGTGGAGTCCCAGGTCTGTTTTGAACTCAAAGAACTCTTGTTTGGGATCCTTCAGAAACAAGGATGGCAGTTGAGTGATGAGAGAGTCAGTGGATGAGGAAGAGTAGGAGGACATAAATAGACTGTTCAAAAACTGTCAGAATTTTGGGCAAATCTTGTAAGAGTTTGGGGCCAACTACTATGGTGACGACCCGACTGGATAAGCTTGCTTATATAGATTTCCCATCCCCCCAATCGGCGGGATACGTGTATGGCAACGGTCAGTGTGGTAAATCAATGGTGGAGGCTGGCAGGATGTAACCAAGACTATGACCGGCATGATACGAGATGAGGACGGGCGGTGCGATCTAGAATGGCGACGGTCGGTGGTGTCCTTCCTTGGTGTCGACTGGCAGGATGTTGGGATCACGACGGTTGGTGGGATACTTTGTTGATGATGACCCGTGTGATTTGTCGATGGAGATGGTGATGATCGGCAAGATGTTGGGATCACAACAGTCGATGGGATACTTCGTTGGCAACTGACTATGTAAAAGAGTAAAAGAAAGAGAGAGTGGTGGTGGGGGGGGGGGGGGGGAAGGGTGAGTGAGTAGAGTGCACTTGTGTGGTGCAGGTGTGATTGTGAGGTCGACGTGCAAGATTATGAACAAATGCAAAAAGGGATCCTAATCACCTGGTGCTGATCGTGTGTGTGCATGTGGTGTATTCGGCAGGGACTAGTGGCTATAGGTGTGTTGGGTGAGAAATGTACTGACTCACCTAGACCTAGATTTGATGATTATGATGAATGTGGTCTAGACAGACGTCGTACTATGGCATAGCATGTAAGGAGCCATGTAGAGTATGTATCCAGCTTGTTTTTGACCTTGGATGCCAGGGGCACATTTGTGTTGGACTTCATTATTGTAGCATGGTCCATCTTCTTGGGAGAAGCGAGCTTTTGTGAGTCTGCCCGTGGGGTCGACCCTTGTTTTCATTAATAGGAAGTTACCATCAGAGGGGGTATGTTCACCATTACTTTCGAGTGTTTGTCCCAGAGGGAGGTTCTTGTGTAACTCTTTGTGGGGGGGAATTGGTTCCTTTGGAGCTCCTCGACTGGTTGTGGCGATACTTGTGTTGAGTCGGACCATTCGTGGCACTAGTGCAGATTCGGTATCTTGGGGCTGGCTTGCTTCATTCGGTTTGTCTGATAGATTCTTGTGGCGCTACCTTCGACACCTTTAGGGTTTGTGATGTTGACTTCTGGACTTGAGTGACTTTCTTGCCTTGGCCACCCAAGCGGGTGGTGTTGATCGTGAGGTTGTGTGGTGGTGGATGAGGTGGGGGCACGAGCGCACAGTATGACTTTTTTCTTGTAATGGATGGGTTTGGAAGAGGCCTTCTGGGGGAGACCGAAGCTTGCGTTGCTGCTTTAACATTCTCTGGGAGTTAGGTCTGATCGAAGTGATAATGGGCATAGAGGATAGCATCTTTTGCAGCTCACGAATTTCTTGGGCGGAGGATGTTGGTGTTGGTCGAGTGGGAAATGGCATTGGTTTACCACTGTGGCTAGCTTTCTTCCCCTTTCAAGCTGGGAACTTGGGTGGGATGCTAGTGGGGGCTGGGGCTTTTGGTCTGCTCTGCTATGTAGCTTCATTATCGTGGATCAGTGAGGTCAGACTTGAAGAGGGGGCCGTTTGGCCACCATTAGTGAGCGAAGAAGTCCGGGCACACCAGTCAATTTGATAGTTTACGATGTAGCACTAGGTTCTTCCTAGTATAATCTGTTCTTCAGTTGCTTCTATGGGGAGAACATAAAATTGTATATCCCCACTACTTAGCGAACAACCATTAGACTTAAATTCACAAAACCCAAAGTTTGTAGGAGTTGGCTATTTATAGCTCTTATTGAAGCGACGATGATGGTTAGGGGTACTTGTAGCTTTTCCCATACCTCTCGGGAGAGGAAGTTGTGGCTCTCACTCTCGAATCCATAAGTGCTTTGATGTGCATGCACGGGACTTGTAGTTGAACAAGCAACTTGGTTGGCTATATTGTTAGCTCATCCGTTAGTTGCACCTGTTCAATCATTGCCTTAAGCAATGTCATTTGCGTATGCTATCGGAGCTTAGCATTACGGATCTTGGCTTTCTCGATGGCCTGGAATTTCATCTTGGCCACCTTGGCCTTGAGTTATTTTCCTTTATGCATGGCTTGAAGGGTGGAGAGAGCGAGTGGTCTATAGTATCTTTTTAATTTTCTCTTGTTAAGGTAGCCATCCATTTTTGTCCCATCAAGGGTGGCTATTCAACATGACCCTTGGGGAGTGATCTCAACTACATGGTAAGGACCCATACCTCAGTACTTAGTCTTGCATTTAGTATTACGGATGCTATATAGGAGTACCAAATGTCCTTCTGCCATGTCCTTGTTCTTGAGGTTGCGGTTGAACTACTTTTTACATCGGGCCTTTTCTACTCGAAAAGAGTAGGTTGCACGCAACCTTGTCTCTTATAACTTTTCGAGGTGAACTAACCGTTTTGCTAGTGCATTTTCTGTGAGTCTTTCCTTCATGGCAAGATGGAGGCTAGGCACTACATACTCCATTGGCATTACTGCCTCCACCCCGAAGGCTAACCTGAAGGGGGTACAATGTGTGGCCACTTTGTAGGAGATATAATGCTACTATGAGCTTATGCACCCAATCGGTATGACTGGCTTCTACCATACATGTGATTATTTTACATGTTTTGTTGGAGCTCTCGGCCAAGCCATTTGCCCTAGGGTAGTATGGCATTGACTTCCTATGAATGATCATAAACTCACTAGTTAGGATTGCTATCATTTCTTTGAGGAAGTGAGTTCCTAGGTCGCTGACTAACTCCAGTGGATCTCACATCAACCTTCATCGTGGCTCTTCCTTCTACCCACTTGGTGAAGTACTCAATGGCCAGGATGATGTATCCGACCTCGGTCCCCCTAGCTCTGCTGGGATTATGGGACCAATGAAATTGATGCACCATTTTTCAAAGGGTTGGTTGTCAGCCAGGATTCCAATCAGGGGCATCATGTATGCATTGTGTGGAATTTGGATATGCTAGCAAGGGTTGCATCGTTTGATGAATTTGGCCACATCTCTGAAGAGTGTCAGCCACCAGAGACCAGCTTGAAGCACTTTACGTGCTGTAACATCAGTGAAAAAATGACCTCTTGCAAGGAGTGGGCTTCTTCAAGCACATCGATGTATTTGTGTCCGCACATGCTTCTTTGCAGTATGCCATTCTTGCCCATGTGGTATAGTTGGCCTGCTATCAGCTGATATGGTGCCACATCCTTAATGAGTTTGTAGGATCCATCCTTCTTAAGGGCCTGGCCTAGGGGTAATCCGTTGGCTAAAGTAGTGGCCAATTTTGGAGGCCCATTCAAGAATGATGTCAAGGAAGAAAAGAGAAGTGTTGGGGAGATCATCTTCTACTCCTGTTGGAGCCTCACCGTTTGGGATTCTCGATAGGTGGTTGGCCAGGACGTGGGTTTTGCCTTTACGTACAATGACTATGAAGTTGAATTCTAGCAGGATCAGCATCCACCTAGTGATGTGTCCCGTCATGCAGGGTTTGTTGACCAAGTATAGCAATGATTGATGGTCCACAAAGAAGACAAACTTGTTAGCCAACAAGTAGTGCCTAAACTTCTTTACTACATAGACCATGGCGAGACCTTCCCTCTCGGTGGTAGTGTAGTTAACCCGGGTCTCATTTAGTTGGCGGCTCACAAAGTATACTGGGTAATCTAAATTATGCTCCCTGGGTTGGGTTAACACACATCCAATGGCAAAGTTAGATGCATCAATATGGACATGGAATATTAAATTCCAGTCGGGTAACCTCAACACTAGTGTGGTGGCTAGAGCTAGTTTGAGGGTTTTAAAAGATATTTGGCATTCCTCGGCCCACTCAAAGGATACTAGCACTTTGTATGATGGGTGGGCTATGTTTGTATAGAACAAGATGAATCTCTAGTAATAGCCTGTGTGGCCAGTAAATCATTGGACTCCCTTGGCATTGGTGGGGGGCGGTAACTCCAAGATGAGTTTGATTTTATTATGGTCCATAGAGATTCCATTCCGAGACACTATGTGGCCCAGGATGACACCATGTTTGACCCAAAACTGGCACTTAAGGGGGTTGAGGGATATGCGGCATTTATTGAGGACGAGCTTGAGGTACTTCACGTTGTCATCCCACTTCGAGTTTATGCAAATGTCATCCAAGAAGACTTCCACAAAGTCCCTCAGATATTCCTTGAATACTGTAATCATCATCCATTGTTGGAAGGTAGCAGGGGCATTGGTTAATCTAAATATCATCACCTTGGCTGCATATACACCCCATTCGGTTGCAAAGGCAAACTTATGTTGATCTTGTGGAGTGATCGACACTTGGTTTTTGTAACCTAAAAATTTATCTAGGAAGCTATATGCTTCGTTTCTGGCAGCTACCCTTTCTAGAACATGCTCTATGAATGGCAAGGGTTAGTGGTCATGTCTCGTGGCAGCATTAACCTTTTCCAAATCTACACATACTCTAATTTTTCCATTTTTCTTTAGGACTATCATGACTGGTGATACCCAGTCCGTATGCTCAATCTCATAGATGAATCTTGCATCTATGAGTTTCTGGATTTTTTCGCTCACTATGACTGCGTATTTAGGATTCATAGGGTAGGGGAGTTGATGTACTAGCCTGGCATCATCTAGCATGGGGATTGTGTGCTGCACTACTATGGCAAGCATCCCTTTCATGTCAATGTACTTCAAGGCCATGCAGTCCTTGTACTTTTGTAGGAGAGCTATTAAGGCATTCTCCTCGTTGGGGGTGAGGTCATCGGCGACAAATACGAGTTGTGGTCTTGCCCTTCCGGGTCTAGGTTTACCTCTTTGACTGAGGCCGGCCCATCATACCCTTGAAAACAACTGTCCTCCCGAGACCTTTTGGCCTATTGCTATAAGATCTTATGATCCTAAATAGTATATGCCTTGTAGTGGGCTGGTACCTGTCATAGGTCCTCTTTATCCTCAATGTCCTCTTCTTTTTCTGCTGGAGTAGTGGTCTTTTTGGCCTTACCCTTGCCTTTGGATATAGGGGATTTGGGACATGAAGGGGGCTCTTCCATTACGCTTATAGAGCTGATGGGGATGATTACACTACTTACCCTATTTCCCCAGTTAGAGGAGAACTCGTGGTGAGGCACCTACGTAGGATAGCCACTGAAGATATAATTTTACCCTCATAGCTCCCTTGCTTAGCTCTCGGGTTTGAGCATGTTAAACATTCTTAAGGGAACCACTGGGGTCAACAGACCCTCGAGCTCTAGGGTGGTAATCCGAAACCCTACTCTTTTTGGGACATCTATATTGGCTAAGATGTGCATCTGGTTCTGCGAGAATTCTGGCTTGGGGAGAGGTGCATACTAGAAGTCGTCAAACATCTTCTCATCCTCTTCCTTGTCATAGGGTTGGAATAGATTTACGGAAGTGGTTCGAGCAGTGGTGTTGGACTCTGCAGGCAAAGATGTGTCCTAACAATGGGTGGGCCTTGTAGGTGTGTAGGTCCACTCTCATGGTTTGCTCCTCGTGCCACAAGTAAATGTTATCATTACGCTAGTCATGCACGATTCCAGATATCCACAAGAAGGGACTACCTAGGATAGCCTCATATCCTGGTTGTCGAGTGAAGTCCATGACCACGAACCTGACAGGGTATGTGAATCCAAATACCTTAATCTTTATGCCAATCAGCACTCCCAGGGGTTTGGCAGTTCCCCTATTGGGCTAACTTTACTACCAGATGAGTCTCCTCGAGTGCAGGTGGTTGGAGTTGCAAGAAGGATTGAGCAAGTGAAGCAAAAGAGAGAGTTTATTCAAGAGAGACAGGCCCAATATATCGGTTCTAGGTACATCCAGTAGTGACATCACATATGAGCTCAGTAGAGCATCTAGATCCACAAATATCTCAATCAGTTCCATGATTCTCTCAATCACACACCACACACCTAGATTCACTCAATCACACCTACTGACACCTATCCAGGCACACCATGTGTTCACACACTCACAACCTTAGATCTTAGGACTCTAGATCCCATTGCATTAATTTGTCCTTCACTCCCGCCCACAAATTGATGACCTCAACCCTAGCAGTAGTCCATGGGAAACTTCATGGCTTGCCCACCTCTAGTGGCAACACACATGATCCACAACCTAGTACTCACTCTAGTTGCATCAGCAATAGTAGACTCATTTAGGCATCCTCATCCCAACATGATCTCACTCTGACTTTGGTTTGTTGGTTTACAATTGGGAGATAGACAATGACTATGCATGGGAATACCCTTAGATCCAACAAGGTAACACATAAGACTTGATCTGTACTTTAACTCCTCAAGCATCACCTTAGCATTTAGTGTAGCATTAAACTTCAAAAATAGTCTAGAAATGCCTGTAGAAAATAGAGGAACCTTGGAGGATTGCTACCTCATTCCACAAAGCATCTACTAGAGGGAATTTTCTGCACAATTAATTATCCTTGGGAGTAGAAGACTCAGTGCAAGTCTCAGACCAAATGAAGCTTGACACCTCCAAGGGCAGCAGCATCTTCTCTGCCTCCAAAAACATGTCTTCTTCAAAACCCAACTGGTTTTTCTTTAGTTTCTCCTCATTACCTTGAAAATTTGCCCTCAAAATTCACCAATAGGTAGCCCATAGGGTCACCTAAGTGCACCTTAGACCATTTTTTAAATGGTGGCTCCAGCAAGCTGAATTTGAAGAAATGGCACAGAATAGATTGAGTCTTAGCACGGGCTGTAGAGGTAATATTCCTTCAAATACTCTCTGGTGGAAGTGAGCCTTAACTAGGGGAATATACACCTGAAAGGGCTGGAGCAATGGTTTAGAGATGAAGGAGAACAAGCACTTGCAAATTTCATGGGAAGAAGTAGAAGAAAAGCTTCAAAAACTTCATGGTGAAGAAGACGATGACATGTCACTCAAGGAGGTCTCAAGGAGAGTGAACCAATGCTCTGATACCACATGTTGGAGCTGCAAGAAGGATTGAGCAAGTGAAGCAAAAGAGAGAGTTTATTCAAGAGAGACATGCCCAATATATAGGCTCCAGTTACATCCAGTAGTGACATCACATATGAGCTCAGTAGAGCATCTAGATCCACAAATCTCTCAATCAGTTCCATGATTCTCTCAATCACACACCACACACCTAGATTCACTCAATCACACCTACTGACACCTATCTAGGCACACCATGTGTTCACACACTCACAACCTTAGACCTAAGGACTCTAGATCCCATTACATTAATTTGTCCTTTTTCCCCATTTCACCCAGCATTCCTTAGTGTAGGCACTCACTCCTGCTCCCCCATCCAAGATGGCTTCTACCTTCTGGTTTTAATAGACTATGGGGATAGAGGCGTTTGTGTCATCACCCTCGAAGTACTGGCCTAGCTTGTTGATGGGAACCTTAGGTAGGTTCTGCCCCTTTTCTAGCATCGATTGGTTGTTGGCAGGGGTTGGAGGTAAGAATGGTCTATTCATCCAACTGGACAGATCATGCCATAAAATGGGATTTCCTCTTAGTAGGGAAGCGATCGGCATTTTCACCTCTGTCAATAGGAAGGTAGCCAACCCGATGCTATCATAGGGCTCTGGTGAAGCTTCGTCCTCCATGGACATGTCCTTGAAGCCGTACAGGTCTCATTCCTCCTGGAGGTTATGCAACATTGGGTCTTCTTAGAACATCTTTTGCATCAGATCCGGAGCTTCTGATTGCTCAGAACTTAGGTGTTCATCTTCCTCCACCCTTTTCGGCACCTTGAGCGATTTTGCCCCTCGGTGGCCCATCAGATGAGCTAGATGAATAGTATCTGACCCCCTACTAGCCTTTAGTTGATGCTCAAACTTATCTTGGCAATCCTGTACCAAGTTTTGGTCATCCTTTATGTATTTCTTTTCTAAGACCGGGTCAGGATAGGTCTCCTTATAGGTGGGTGAGGGTGCCAGGGCTTGCGCCTACAACTGGTTTGTCCACCTCAAGGATCAGGGGTACCTCAGGGTCACCTTGGGTGGAAGACTGTTCAGAAGTAGAGGTGGCAAGAGTAGCTGTCTCCTCATCAGGACCACCATCTTGGATGAGCACCTAGTCCGAGCCATCACCTACTCAAATGGCCGGTTCGGGTTAGAGGATGTGGGGGAATCTCGGGGCTGGGCAATGGAGATCCCTTATCCTTCCTTTTGAGCTTCCTCATTGCATTGCTTAACGCCTTGGCTTGCATCCTCGTAATGACTTGTAGTGGCACTGCGGCCACATGGCCCTATGCGATGCAGGCTGGTGCTCTTTTGGCGAGATGATGGGGGTGGTTGGTCTCCTCATGGGACAGTCCTAGAATAGATTCTTTGTTCCACATCCCATACACAAGGGGATGGGGTTTTGGGGCAGTGGAAGTATGATCCCTATATGGACAATCCTTTAAGAAGCGTGGGCCCTGGCATTTGAAATAGGACACCGAAGGGTTTGAAGTACCTCGATAGGGGCATTCACTTGCTCTATGGGGACCTTGGCAGGTGTAACATTGGAGCAGGGGTCTCCGAGCAATTGAGTTTAGATCTCTCACCCTTGCGTTTACAAGGTGTGAAGATTGTGGGAGAGAGGGAAGGAGTCTCACTTGCGGCTTTCTCACAATCACAATGGGGGAATACACACAAAGGTGGAGGCTGAAAACAGTTTTCCTCTTCTTAGTTGTGTAAGCCAAAAGAACTCTTGTACAAGAAATAGAAGAACCCTATATGTGGGTCTCAAACCAAACTCAACTAACTAAGGTGGCATACTAACTGAGCCACAAACTATAGTAGATAAGGATAGCTGTCATCCAGCTATTATTCGTGGGCGGTGTACCAACCGCATCTCCAGCTAACAAGCCGATGACATAAGTACACAACGGTCACCCTGGCATATCTCGAGTGGAGCTCGATATCTCAACACTCCCCCTCGAGCTCAATCCCAAATCCTGCACACCAAGCAGGTCTCTGAACTTGCGTAGCTTCTCTGCGCCCAATGCTTTTGTGAATATGTCAGCTACCTGATCCTCTGTGCTGACATAAACTAGATCAATAAGACCTAGTAAAACCTTCTCCCCCACATAGTGATAATGCACCTCAATGTGCTTTGTTCTGGCATGAAAGACTGGGTTCTTTGCCAAGTGTATACTGCTCATGTTGTCACAATAAATGACAACCGGCCCATCTGTAGACTGATGCATATCATAGAGTAGCTTATGCAACCAAGCTACCTCACATGCAGCCATTGCTGCACCCCTGTACTCAGCCTCTGTGCTCGACAAAGGCAACTGTAGGCTGTTTCTTGCTGCTCCAAGTGACTGCAGCACTCCCAAAAGAGAACACATATCCACTGGTAGATCGTCTATCAGAAATGCTACCAGCCCAATCAGCATCAGTGTATCCATGCAACTGTATCTGAACCCCAGCCTCATAAAATAGTCCATACTGCAATGTGGACTTCACATACTTGAGTATGCGTCTAGCCACATCCAAATGCGATTTCCTTGGAGCCTGCATAAACTGACTTACCAACCCAACAGCATAGCTCAAATCTGGCCTGGTAATAGTCATGTAAATCAAACTTCCTACTATGCGTCTGTACATAGTAGGGTCTTCCAGAAGCTCACCTGCATCTGTGCTCAGCTTCACATTCTGCTCCAAAGGAACTGAAATAGGCTTACAGCCTGTCATCCCATATTTGGATAGCATGTCCAATCCATACTGCCTCTGCAAGAGCTGTATCCCACTTGGTGATCTAATCACCTCAATGCCCAAGAAATAACGCAGCTCTCCCAAATCCTTCATCTCAAACTTTTGCCTCAATAGCATTTTCACATGAAGGATATCTTCATCACTATCACCTGTGATGATCAAATCATCAACATAAATGACCAGCAGCATAATCCCTTTCTCTGTTTTTCTCACATAGAGTGAGAAATCTGCCTTGGAAATCTAAAAGCCAATATGACAAGATACTATCCTATCTTGTTAGACCATGCTCTAGGTGCTTGCTTCAAGCCATACAAGGCTTTCTTCAACCTGCAAACAAACTCAGGATGAGTAGCATGAACATAACCTGCTGGCTGCTCCATAAAGACCTCTTCTTGCAAATCACCATGCAAGAAGGCATTCTTTACATCCATCTGATGTAAAGACCATCCCTTTGATGCAGCCATAGAAATGGCTGCTCTTACGGTTGCCATCCTTGCAACCGGCCTGAAAGTTTCTTCATAATCAATGCCATATGTCTGTGCATACCCCTTGACAACTAATCTTGCCTTGTATCTATTCACAGAACCATCTGCATTGTGCTTGATCTTTACAACCAATTGCATTCTTGCCTTTAGGCAAAGGCACCAATTGTCATGTAGCATTAGCATCCAAGGCATCCATTTCTTCATCCATGGCTTTCTCCCATTTTTCATTTCCCATGGCTTGCTCAAAAGAAGTGGGTTCTGGTTCCTGTATCACTTTGACCATATAGGCATAGTGAATGGCTGTAAATCCATCATATTTCAGCCTATCCATAGGATACCTAACCCTGGTAGACCTGTGCAAAATAGGCTCACTTCCAGGTGCTCTCAAAACATCCCTGGTCTTCCTTACTCTAGGTGTAACAATAGAAGGAATACCCAAGTCATCATCAATGCTCTGTTCTAAGCCACTGGATTCACCATCCACACAAGAGTGACCTGCATTCACATCATACATGGGCTGATCTACCTTCTCTTTTCCTTTTCGTGATACCTGCATACCACTCTCTGCATTGCTTTGAGGGGATTCTCTTGATCTCAATCTGCCTGTCCATGGCGAAGTATGTGAACCACTGGTAGAGGACACTCTAGGTCCACTGATATTTTGTGATTGCTGCTGTGCATTCTGTGCAGCATTACCATTTTGTGCATCTACATCAATCAACACATTTACTGGTTTATACCAGCTGCTCATCTCATCAAAAACAACATCTCTGCTCACTGTGAACTTACGTGTAGAAGGGTTATAGCATCTATACCCTTTCTGCTGTAGAGAATAACCAATAAAGATGCACTTCTCAGCTTTTGGATCCAACTTGGACCTCAACTCATCTGGTACATGGACATAGGCAATGCAACCAAAAATCTTCAAATGAGAAATATCTGGTTTCCTACTAGTATACATCTCCTCTGGCGTCATGCCATGTATTGTTGCAGTGGGAGTCCTATTCATTATATAGACTGCTGTAGCAACTGCTTTAGCCCAATAATAATCTGGTAGATCTTTTTCATTTAGCATAGCCCGAGATACCTCTCCAATATGCCTGTTTTTTCTTTCTGCAATTCCATTTTGCTGTGGGGTATGACTGCATGAATATTGCTGCTTTATACCATGCTCCTGCAAGAACCTTGCAAACTCATTTGAGAGGTACTCTCCCCCTCCATCTGACCTTAGGCATTTTATTTGCAGGCCTGTTTCTTTTTCAACCATAGCTTTGAAAGCTTTGAAGTGCCCAAACACTTCACTTTTCTTTTTCATAAAATACACCCACAGTTTTCTGCTGAAGTCATCAATAAATGTGACAAAATAGTGATAGCCTCCAATAGATGCAGCTTTTGTAGTCCACACATCAGAGTGGATTAATTCCAATGGCTTTTTACTCTCTTGAACATGCCTAGGAAAAGGTTTCCTTGCCTGTTTCCCAAATTGACAGGCTTCACAAACCTTGTGCATTTCTGCAACCTTCAATTTAGGCAATCCTGCAACAATATTTTGGGCTTGCATTGATTTTAGTCGCTGTATATTAACATGACCAATGCGTTTGTGCCAGATATCAATATCTGCAACTACACCGGTCCCATGTGCAAACATTGCTGCACTCAATTCAGGCATGTCTGCATCCAACGTAAACATCCTGCCCTTCTTCTTTCCTTTTGCTATCAAGCGACCGTTATTTTTCATATCCTCAACAAAGCATCCATGAGGATTAAATCTAACCTGCAAGCCCTGCTCAACCATTTGACCAACAGAAACCAGGTTCTTGGTGATGTTCGGGACATGAAATACATCAGACAAGTATTTCTTTTTCCCATCCTACATAGACAAAGGAATTTTGCCAACTGCACAATAGGATGTGCAGTATCATCACCAGTCTCCACAAATCCTGGTTTTTCCATTTTTCTTGCATCCTGCATCCATTCAGCTTGACCTGTCATGTGGTTTGATGCACCCGAGTCAACATACCACACATCATTGCTTTCTTCTGCACTTGTTACAGAATTTGTCATATGCTGCACCATAAACAAATGCTCATTTTTGTCATCACCCTGTCTACTAGAGGATGCAGAATTGCCTTGCTGCAATTTTCCACTCATAATGTCATTCTGCTTTTTGTAGCAGTCTTTAGCCATATGACCCATTTTGCCACAATAGTAGCATTCAACATTGCTGTTTGCATTTTGGCTTCTCTGCCATCCACCACGGCCTCTTTGGCTCCCCCTGCCTCTAGAGTTACCACGTCCTCCTGCATAGGGCTGGCTTTCTTGCATTTGCTGCATATTCTGATTTCTACCACGGCCTGCAGATCGGCCTCCTCTACCTCTGCCTCTACCTCTGCCAGCATTTGAGTAGAAGACAGTTTCTTTTGAAGTTCCTGCTGAAGAAGATGCACCCCCATTTCTCTGCTCTTCAGAAATTAGAAGAGCAATCAACTCCTCAAAATCAGGAAAGTTTTCACAAACGGCAATGGATGTCCGGAACTGTGCATAATCCTTTCCTAGACCATTCAAGGTCACAGAAACCAAATCATCATCATCCATTGGCGACCCAATGGAAGCAAGTGCATCTGCAATTTTCTTCACTTTCATGTGGTAGTCATTTATGCTCAAATTTTCTCTCTGCACATTGTGCAACTCCTGTTTGAGTTGCATTTTCCTGGCTTGCGTATTTGTGCTATACATTTTTGCCAAAGTATCCCATGCCTCCTTTGGCATATTTGCATCCTGAATATGCACAATCATGGAGTCCGAAATACTGATAGACAGCCAGTACATAACTTTCCTGGCTCTCTCATGCCATCCTTTGAATGCCTGCATTTCCTGTTGACTAGGAACATTAGGAAGAACAGGTTCTTCTTTATTTCCTGTAATGAATTCCCAATAGCCTTTTCCCATCAAGAAATTCGTCATTCTAAACTTCCATGCCTGGAAGTTGTTCTTGTCAAGCTTTTCAGTGACAATCTGTGAAAGAGAATCAGATGCCATTACAGAACACTGCAACATATTGTGTCACTGCAAAAAACACAGCTTTTTGCCTCACACGGGCAGATCCGCAAAACTGATGAAAGTGGTATTTCACCAGACAGTCACTTCCTAGTGACGATTTTGCATCAACAGGCAACAGGCATGAATCTGTAACTCCCAATATCTCTACACACAGGCATACGATGCAATTTCTGCGGCACCTTTCCACCAACTAGCCGCGCAGTGGTCGCACAACCAAAAACAGGGCCTTTTTCTGCGTGCCTGCGAAGAACTTTCGCCTTCAAAACGGGCCCCGAAACGGCCTCAAATCAGAAAAATAAAGTCACTAAGGGCTTTGCCCAGTCCCGCAGCATATACTGCGCTCTCGCCACACTGCGAAGGGCGTTTCAATCTGAAACAGTGCACTCCTGCACTTTTGGCTGTGCTACCTGCAGAGATTTGCTCCCAAACTCGAAATAGGAAAGCAACACTGGTCCTCTTACCAGGACACCACGAACTTGGCTTGCTTTCTTGAGCTCCTTACCACGAACAAGGCTCTGATACCATGTGAAGATTGTGGGAGAGAGGAAAGGAGTCTCACTTGCGGCTTTCTCACAATCACAATGGGGGAATACACACAAAGGTGGAGGCTGAAAACAGTTTTCCTCTTCTTAGTTGTGTAAGCCAAAAGAACTCTTGCACAAGAAATAGAAGAACCCTATATGTGGGTCTCAAACCAAACTCAACTAACTAAGGTGGCATACTAACTGAGCCACAAATTATAGTAGATTAGGATAGCTGTCATCCAGCTATTATTCGTGGGCGGTGTACCAACCGCATCTCCAGCTGACAAGCCGGTGACATAAGTACACAACGGTCACCCTGGCATATCTTGAGTGGAGCTCGATATCTCAACACAAGGGGATGTTGAGATATCGAGCTCCACTCGAGATATGCCAGGGTGACCGTTGTGTACTTATGTCACCGACTTGTTAGATGGAGATGCGGTTGGTACACCGCCCACGAATAATAGCTGGATGACAGCTATCCTTATCTACTATAG
The DNA here is from genome assembly GCF_047967505.1 of Dipteris shenzhenensis. Classification (NCBI taxonomy): domain Eukaryota; kingdom Viridiplantae; phylum Streptophyta; class Polypodiopsida; order Gleicheniales; family Dipteridaceae; genus Dipteris; species Dipteris shenzhenensis. The sequence continues at coordinate 11,902,707 of NC_141599.1, forward strand.
TTTGTGGCTCAGTTAGTATGCCACCTTAGTTAGTTGAGTTTGGTTTGAGACCCACATATAGGGTTCTTCTATTTCTTTGTACTAGAGTTCTTTTGGCTTACACAACTAAGAAGAGGAAAACTGTTTTCAGCCTCCACCTTTGTGTGTATTCCCCCATTGTGCATGTGAGAAAGCCGCAAGTGAGACTCCTTCCCTCTCTCCCACAATCTTCACATGGTATCAGAGCCTTGTTCGTGGTAAGGAGCTTAAGAAAGCAAGCCAAGTTCGTGGTGTCCTGGTAAGAGGACAAGTGTTGCTTTCCTATTTCGAGTTTGGGAGCAAATCTCTGCAGGTAGCACAGCCAAAAGTGCAGGAGTGCACTGTTTCAGATTGAAACGCCCTTCGCAGTGTGGCGAGAGCGCAGTATATGCTGCGGGACTAGGCAAAGCCCTTAGTGACTTTATTTTTCTGATTTGAGGCCGTTTCGGGGCCCGTTTTGAAGGCGAAAGTTCTTCGCAGGCACGCAAAAAAAGGCCCTGTTTTTGGTTGTGCGACCACTGCGCGGCTAGTTGGTGGAAAGGTGCCGCAGAAATTGCATCGTATGCCTGTGTGTAGAGATATTGGGAGTTACAGATTCATGCCTGTTGCCTGTTGATGCAAAATCGTCACTAGGAAGTGACTGTCTGGTGAAATACCACTTTCATCAGTTTTGCGGATCTGCCCGTGTGAGGCAAAAAGCTGTGTTTTTTGCAGTGACACAATATTTTGCAGTGTTCTGTAATGGCATCTGATTCTCTTTCACAGATTGTCACTGAAAAGCTTGACAAGAACAACTTCCAGGCATGGAAGTTTAGAATGACGAATTTCTTGATGGGAAAAGGCTATTGGGAATTCATTACAGGAAATGAAGAAGAACCTGTTCTTCCTAATGTTCCTAGTCAACAGGAAATGCAGGCATTCAAAGGATGGCATGAGAGAGCCAGGAAAGTTATGTACTGGCTATCTATCAGTATTTCAGACTCCATGATTGTGCATATTCAGGATGCAAATACACCAAAGGAGGCATGGAATACTTTGGCAAAAATGTATAGCACAAATACGCAAGCCAGGAAAATGCAACTCAAACAGGAGTTGCACAATGTGCAGAGAGAAAATTTGAGCATAAATGACTACCACATGAAAGTGAAGAAAATTGCATATGCACTTGCTTCCATTGGGTCGCCAGTGGATGATGATGATTTGGTTTCTGTGACCTTGAATGGTCTAGGAAAGGATTATGCACAGTTCCGGACATCCATTGCCGTCCGTGAAAACTTTCCTGATTTTGAGGAGTTGATTGCTCTTCTAATTTCTGAAGAGCAGAGAAATGGGGGTGCATCTTCTTCAGTAGGAACTTCAAAAGAAACTGTCTTCTACTCAAATGCTGGCAGAGGTAGAGGCAGAGGTAGAGGAGGCCGATCTGCAGGCCGTGGTAGAAATTAGAATATGCAGCAAACGCAAGAAAGCCAGTCCTATGTAGGAGGACGTGGTAACTCTAGAGGCAGGGGGAGCCAAAGAGGCCGTGGTGGATGGCAGAGAAGCCAAAATGCAAACAGCAATGTTGAATGCTACTATTGTGGCAAAATGGGTCATATGGCTAAGGACTGCTATAAAAAGCAGAATGACGTTATGAGTGGAAAATTGCAGCAAGGCAATTATGCATCTTCTAGCAGGCAGGGTGATGACAGAAATGAGCATCTATTTATGGTGCAACATATGACCAATTCTGTGACAAGAAGAACAAAATGATGTGTGGTATGTTGACTCAGGTGCGTCAAACCACATGACAGGTCATGCAGAATGGATGCAAGATGCAAGGAAGATGGAAAAGCCAGGATTTGTGGAGACTGGTGATGATACTGCACATCCTATTGTGCAGATTCTCAAAATTCCTTTGTCTATGTAGGATGGGAAAAAGAAATACTTGTCTGATGTATTTCATGTCCCGAACATCACCAAGAACCTAGTTTCTGTTGGTCAGATGGTTGAGCAGGGCTTGCAGGTTAGATTTAATCCTCATGGATGCTTTGTTGAGGATATGAAAAATAATGGTCACTTGATAGCAAAAGGAAAGAAGAAGGGCAGGATGTTTACGTTGGATACAGACATGCCTGAATTGAGTGCAGCAATGTTTGCACATGGGACTGGTGTAGTTGCAGATATTGATATCTGGCACAAACGCATTGGTCATGTTAATATACAGCGACTTAAATCAATGCAAGCCCAAAATATTGTTGCAGGATTGCCAAAATTCAAGGTTGCAGAAATGCACAAGATTTGTGAAGCCTATCAATTTGGGAAACAGGCAAGGAAACCTTTTCCTAGGCATGTTCAAGAGAGTAAAAAACCATTGGAATTAATCCACTCTGATGTGTGGACTACAAAAGCTGCATCTATTGGAGGCTGTCACTATTTTGTCACATTTATTGATGACTTCAGCAGAAAACTGTGGGTGTATTTTATGAAAAAGAAAAGTGAAGTGTTTGGGCACTTCAAAGCTTTCAAAGCTATGGTTGAAAAAGAAACAGGCCTGCAAATAAAATGCCTAAGGTCAGATGGAGGGGGAGAGTACCTCTCAAATTGTTTTGCAAGGTTCTTGCAGAAGCATGGTATAAAGTAGCAATATTCATGCAGTCATACCCCACAGTAAAATGGAATTGCAGAAAGAAAAAACAGGCATATTGGAGAGGTGTCTCGGGCTATGCTAAATGAAAAAGATCTACCAGATTATTATTGGGCTGAAGCAGTTGCTACAGCAGTCTATATAATGAACAGGACTCCCACTGCAGCAATACATGGCATGACGCCAGAGGAGATGTATACTGGTAGGAAACCAGATATTTCTCATTTGAAGATTTTTGGTTGCATTGCTTATGTCCATGTGCCAGATGAGTTGAGGTCCAAGTTGGATCCAAAGGCTGAGAAGTGCGTCTTTATTGGTTATTCTCTGCAGCAGAAAGGGTATAGATGCTATAACCCTTCTACACGTAAGTTCACAGTGAGCAGAGATGTTGTTTTTGATGAGATGAGCAGCTGGTATAAACCACTAAATGTGATGATTGATGTAGATGCACAAAATGGTAATGCTGCACAGAATGCACAGCAGCAATCACAAAATATCAGTGGACCTGGAGTGTCCTCTACCAGTGGTTCACATACTTTGCCATGGACAGGCAGATTGAGATCAGGAGAATCCCCTCAAAGCAATGCAGATAGTGGTACGCAGGTATCACGAAAAGGAAAAGAGAAGGTAGATCAGCCCATGTTTGATGTGAATGCAGGTCACTCTTATGTGGATGGTGAATCCAGTGGCTCAGAACAGAGCATTGATGATGAGTTGGGTATTCCTTCTATTGTTACACCTAGAGTAAGGAAGACCAAGGATGTTTTGAGAGCACCTGGAAGTGAGCCTATTTTGCGCAGGTCTACCAGGGTTAGGTATCCTGTGGATAGGCTGAAATATGATGGATTTACAGCCATTCACTATGCCTATATGGTCAAAGTGATACAGGAACCAGAACCCACTTCTTTTGAGCAAGCCATGGGAAATGAAAAATGGGAGAAAGCCATGGATGAAGAAATGGATGCCTTGGATGCTAATGCTACATGGGAATTGGTGCCTTTGCCTAAAGGCAAGAATGCAATTGGCTGTAAGTGGGTTTATAAGATCAAGCACAATGCAGATGGTTCTGTGAATAGATACAAGGCAAGATTAGTTGTCAAGGGGTATGCACAGACATATGGCATTGATTATGAAGAAACTTTCAGCCCGGTTGCAAGGATGGCAACCGTAAGAGCAGCCATTGCTATGGCTACATCAAAGGGATGGTCTTTACATCAGATGGATTTAAAGAATGCCTTCTTGCATGGTGATTTGCAAGAAGAGGTCTTTATGGAGCAGCCAGTAGGTTATGTTCATGCTATTCATCCTGAGTTTGTTTGCAGGTTGAAGAAAGCCTTGTATGGCTTGAAGCAAGCACCTAGAGCATGGTCTGACAAGATAGGACAGTATCTTGTCACTATTGGCTTTTAGATTTCCAAGGCAGATTTCTCACTCTATGTGAGAAAAACAGAGAAAGGGATTATGCTGCTGGTCATTTATGTTGATGATTTGATCATCACAGGTGATAGTGATGAAGATATCCTTCATGTGAAAATGCTATTGAGGCAGAAGTTTGAGATGAAGGATTTGGGAGAGCTGCGTTATTTCTTGGGCATTGAGGTGATTAGATCACCAAGTGGGATACAGCTCTTGCAGAGGCAGTATGGATTGGACATGCTGTCCAAATATGGGATGACAGGCTGTAAGCCTATTTCAGTTCCTTTGGAGCAGAATGTGAAGCTGAGCACAGATGCAGGTGAGCTTCTGGAAGACCCTACTATGTACAGACGCATAGTAGGAAGTTTGATTTACATGACTATTACCAGGCCAGATTTGAGCTATGCTGTTGGGTTGGTAAGTCAGTTTATGCAGGCTCCAAGGAAACCGCATTTGGATGCGGCTAGATGCATACTCAAGTATGTGAAGTCCACATTGCAGTATGGACTATTTTATGAGGCTGGGGTTCAGATACAGTTGCATGGATACACTGATGCTGATTGGGCTGGTAGCATTTCTGATAGACGATCTACCAGTGGATATGTGTTCTCTTTTGGGAGTGCTGCAGTCACTTGGAGCAGCAAGAAACAGCCTACAGTTGCCTTTTGTTGAGCACAGAGGCTGAGTACAGGGGTGCAACAATGGCTGCATGTGAGGTAGCTTGGTTGCATAAGCTACTCTATGATATGCATCAGTCTACAGATGGGCCGGTTGTCATTTATTGTGACAACATGAGCAGTATACACTTGGCAAAGAACCCAGTCTTTCATGCCAGAACAAAGCACATTGAGGTGCATTATCACTATGTGCGGGAGAAGGTTTTACTAGGTCTTATTGATCTAGTTTATGTCAGCACAGAGGATCAGGTGGCTGACATATTCACGAAAGCATTGGGCGCAGAGAAGCTACACAAGTTCAGAGACCTACTTGGTGTGCAGGATTTGGGATTGAGCTCGAGGGGGAGTATTGAGATATCGAGCTCCACTCGAGATATGCCAGGGTGACCGTTGTGTACTTATGTCACCGACTTGTTAGCTGGAGATGCAGTTGGTACACTGCCCATGAATAATAGTTGGATGACAGCTATCCTTATCTACTATAGTTTGTGGCTCAGTTAGTATGCCACCTTAGTTAGTTGAGTTTGGTTTGAGACCCATATATAGGGTTCTTCTATTTCTTTGTACTACTAGAGTTCTTTTGGCTTACACAACTAAGAAGAGGAAAACTGTTTTCAGCCTCCACCTTTGTGTGTATTCCCCCATTGTGCATGTGAGAAAGCCGCAAGTGAGACTCCTTCCCTCTCTCCCACAATCTTCACAGGGGAGTCTAGAATACGGGGACTTATTGATCCTTTGGCGAGAGGTAGTGGATCAGGGTACCACTTCCCACCTCATAGGGGTAGTAATCATGAGGTCCGTGATCAAGATCCGTCTCCTCCCAGTGGTTGGGCAATTCTTCTACCAACACTTGATTGATTGGGGCTATATGAGGTAGCAGGGGCTATGGAACTAATATGGGTGGTGGTAGCAAAGCTAGTTGAGTCCTATAGCATGAGGCCACCTTGAGAGATCTGGGGGTTGGGTGGGGCCTTTTGGGCTAATGGGGATCTCATTTGATACATGGGTTGTGGAAGGGACCTCAAAAATCGACATTGGGAGGTATCATAATTTTCCCATCTATGGCAGTGTGCGCAGTAGAGTGCCAGCCTTGCCCTTAGGCATGGGCACTCATTGGAGGGGTGGTTGCCATTGCATACCCCACACCAGACATTGTCTCTCCGTGGAAACAAGTGGGGGTTGCTCGACACCTCCTTGGAGGTTTTTGTCCTCCATTTCTGGCCTAGCTTATCCAATAGATTGGAGGCCAGCTTGCTCATATCTAGGAATTTGCATTTGTTAGCCTCCTTCTTGATTGACTCCACTCGAGGACCTAAACAATGGAGCTATTTTTGAGGGAGCCGGTGCTTTATCCGAATTGACCTTGTCCATCATGTTGTCACATATATGGATGGCCACCTTGCTGCATAGATCAAAGGAAGTAGGGTTCATCAGCACCATGAGGTGATTGTGCAGCTTCAAGTCTGCCAATCCGATAAGGACGCTATTAGATATGCTCAATGCCCCACCCTCCTGGTAACCACCAGTGGTCCAAGGTGCTCAAGTTGTAAGGCCCCCATATGAGGATAAGCAGTGTGTGAGCCCGGGACACTGGATGGATCGTGATTCTCGCATGTCAGATGAGGTCTATCAATGAGACCGTTGATGGTAGAAAGGTGATTGTGTGGGAGCCCCTTATTCTTGCTGAGGCTTGGGAAATATTCCTTGAATATTCCATGGACGACTAGTCAGTTCAACTGACTAGGTTGACTGGTCGGCTCCACCGACTAGGTCGATTGGTCGACTCCACTGACTACGTTGATCTGACTACCGCCCTCATAGCTATAAAGAGGCGACCTCCCTGGTCCATTGTATTAGATTAGTTCAGATCAGATCAGATCTTTTAGCTAGTAGCTCTTCACCTAGTATCTGTATAGATCACCATCTAAGCTCCACTGTGGGAGTGCATGGGTGGACGGAGCCATCATCTGTACTACATCAGTATTGAAGGAAAAGTTTGTTCCTCTCCAATTTGTTGTGTACTCTCTATTCTTTATTCAATTTTTGTTTTTTTGTGCCGTGTAATTTAACATGGTATCAGATCCCAGGCAGCTCTAAGGATCGAAGAATAGAAGAGAGGCGAGGGCTTCAATAGCATACAGAGTGATGGCAATAGGAAGCGGCTCCACAGGAAGCAGCTCGAGTTTAGCAGCTGCTGCTGCACCAACAATCCAGGCGTTGAGGATTCACCCACCAGCTTTCACTGAAGGCCAGCTAGATGGTACAAACTACACTTTGTGAAAGTTTAAAATTACTGCTATTCTGGATTCATATGAGCTTCTGGAGACAGTACTGGGGACTCTGACTCAAAACCACAAGGAACCCCGACCCAGCAATTTCGGGGAGTATGATGTGAAGATAGTGGGAGAGAAGGAAGGAGTCTCACTTGTGGCTTTCTCACATACACAATGGGGGAATACGCACAAAGGTGGAGGCTGAAAATCGTTTTCCTCTTCTTAGTTGTGAAAGCCAAAAGAACTCTTGTACAAAGAAATAGAAGAACCCTATATGTGGGTCTCAACCAAACTCAACTAACTAAGGTGGCATACTAACTAAGCCACAAACTAGAGTACGTAAGGATAACTGTCATACAGCTATTATTCATGGGTGGTGTACCAACCGCATCTGTAGCTAACAAGTCGGTGACATAAATGCACAACGGTCACCCTGACATATCACGAGTGGAGCTCGATATCTCAACACTCCCCCTCGAGCTCAATCCCAATTCTTGCACACCAAGCGGGTCTCTAAACTTGCGCAGCTTCTCTGCACCCAATGCCTTCGTGAATATGTCAGCTACCTTATCCTTTGTGCTGACATAAACTAGATCAATAAGACCTAGTAAAACCTTCTCCTGCACATAGTGATAATGCACCTCAATGTGCTTTGTTCTAGCATGATAGACTGGGTTATTTGCCAAGTGTATACTGCTCATGTTGTCACAATAAATGACAATTGGCCCATCTGTAGACTGATGCATATCATAGAGTAGCTTATGCAACCAAGCTACCTCACATGCAGCCATCGCTGCACCCCTGTACTTAGCCTCTATGCTCGACAAGGCAACTGTAGGCTGTTTCTTGCTACTCCAAGTGACTGTAGCACTCCCAAAAGAGAACACATATCCACTGGTAGATCATCTATCAGAAATACTACTAGCCCCAATCAGCATCAGTGTATCCATGCAACTGTATATGAACCCCAGCCTCATAAAATAGTCCATACTGCAAAGTGGACTTCACATACCTGAGTATGCATCTAGCTGCATCCAAATGCGGTTTCCTTGGAGCTTGCATAAACTAACTTACCAATCCAACAACATAGCTCAAATATGGCCTGGTAATAGTCATATAAATCAAACTTCCTACTATGCGTTTGTACATAGTAGGGTCTTCCAGAAGCTCACCTGCATCTACGCTCAGTTCCACATTCTGCTCCAAAGGAGCTCTAATCACCTCAATGCCCAAGAAATAACGCAGCTCTCCCAAATCCTTCATCTCAAACTTCTGCTTCAATAGCATTTTCACATGAAGGATATCTTCATCACTATCAGCTGTGATGATCAAATCATCAACGTAAATGACAAGCAGCATAATACCTTTCTCTGTTTTTCTCACATAAAGTGAGAAATGTACCTTAGAAATCTAAAAACCAATAGTGACAAGATACTATCCTATCTTGTCAACCTGTAACAGCATGAACATAACCTGGTGGCTGCTCCATAAAGACCTCTTCTTGCAAATCACCATGCAAGAAGGCATTCTTTACATCCATCTGATGTAAAGACCATCCCTTTGATGCAGCCATAGCAATGACTGCTCTTACGGTTGCCATCCTTGCAACCGGACTGAATGTTTCTTCATAATCAATGCCATATGTCTGTGCATACCCCTTGACAACTAATCTTGCCTTGTATCTATTCACAGAACCATCTGCATTGTGCTTCACCTTATAAACCCACTTACAGCCAATTGCATTCTTGTCTTTAGGCAAAGGCACCAATTCCCATGTAGCATTTGCTTCCAAAGCATCCATTTCTTCATCCATGGCTTTCTCCCATTTTTCTTTTCCCATGGCTTGCTCAAAAGAAGTGGGTTCTGGTTCCTGTATCACTTTGACCATATAGGCATAGTGAATGGCTATAAATCCATCATATTTCAGCCTATCCACAGGATATCTAGCTCTGGTAGACCTGCACAAAATAGGCTTACTTCCAGGTGCTCTCAAAACATCCCTGGTCTTCCTTACTCTAGGTATAACAACAGAAGGAATACCCAACTCATCATCAATGCTCTGTTTTGAGCCACTGGATTCACCATCCACATAAGAGTGACCTACATTCACATCAAACATGGGCTGATCTACCTTCTCTTTTCCTTTTCGTGATACCTGCGTACCACTATCTGCATTGCTTTGAGGAGATTCTCCTGATCTCAATCTGCCTATCCATGGCGAAGTATGTGAACCACTGCTAGAGGACACTACAGGTCCACTAATATTTTGTGATTGCTGCTATGAATTCTGTGCAACATTACCATTTTGTGCATCTACATCAATCATCACATTTACTGGTTTATACCAGCTGCTCATCTCATCAAAAACCACATCTTTGCTCACTGTAAACTTACGAGACTGTAAAAGGGTTATAGCATCTATACCCTTTCTGTTGTAGAGAATAACCAATAAAGATGCACTTCTCAGCTTTTGGATCCAACTTGGACCTCAACTCATATGGCACATGAACATAGGCAATGCAACCAAAAATTTTCAAATGAGAAATATCTGGTTTCCTACCAGTATACATCTCCTCTGGCGTCATGCCATGTATTGCTACAGTGGGAGTCCTGTTCATTATGTAAACTACTATAGCAACTGCTTTAGCCCAATAATAATCTGGTAGGTCTTTTTCATTTAGCATGGCCTGAGATACCTCTCCAATATGCCTGTTTTTCCTTTCTGCAAGTCCATTTTGCTGTGGGGTATGACTGCATGAATATTGCTGCCTTATGCCATGCTCCTGTAGGAACCTTGAAAACTCATTTGAGAGGTACTCTCCCCCTCCATCTGACCTTAGGCATTTTTTTGCAGGCCTGTTTCTTTTTCAGCCATAGCTTTAAAAGCTTTGAAGTGCCCAAACACTTCACTTTTCTTTTTCATAAAATACACCCAAAATTTTCTGCTGTAGTCATCAATAAAAGTGACAAAATAATGATGGCCTCCAATGGATGCAGCTTTAGTAGTCCACACATCAGAGTGGATTAATTCCAATGGTTTCTTACTCTCTTGAACATGTCTAGGAAATGGTTTCCTTGCCTGTTTTCCAAATTGACAGGCTTCACATACCTTATATATTTCTGCAACCTTGAATTTAGGCAATCCTGCAACAATATTTTGGGCCTGCATCGATTTAAGTCACTGTACATTAACATGACCAATGCATTTATGCCAGATATCAATATCTGCAACTACACCGGTCCCATGTGCAAACATTGCTACAACTAATCAGGCATGTCCGCATCTAATGTAAACATCCTGCCCTTCTTCTTTCCTTTTGCTAGCAAGCGATCGTTATTTTTCATATCCTCAACAAAGCATCCATGAGGATTAAATCTGACCTGCAAGCCCTACTCAACCATTTGACCAATAGAAACCAGGTTCTTGGTGATGTTCGGGACATGAAATACATCAGAAAGGTATTTCTTTTTCCCATCCTGCATAGACAAAGGAATTTTACCAATGTGCATAATAGGATGTGCAGTATCATCACCAGTCTCCACAAATCCTGGTCTTTCCATTTTCCTTGCATCATCCTGCATCCATTCTGCATGACCTGTCATGTGGTTTGATGCACCTGAGTCAACATACCACACATCATTACTTTCTTCTGCACTTGTCATAGAATTGGTCATGTGCTGCACCATAAACAAATGCTCATTTCTGTCATCACCCTGTCTACTAGAGGATGCATAATTGCCTTGCTGCAATTTTCCATTCATAATGTCATTCTGCTTTTTGTAGCAGTCTTTAGCCATATGACCCATTTTACCACAATAGTAGCATTCATCATTGCTGTTTGCATTTTGGCCTCTCTGCCATCCACCACGACCTCTTTGGCTCCCCCTGCCTCTAGAGTTACCACGTCCTCCTCCATAGGATTGGTTTTCTTGAGTTTGCTGCATATTTTGATTTCTACCACGGCCTCTAGATCGGCCTCCTCTACCTCTGCCTCTACTTCTTCCAGCATTTGAGTAGAAGATAGTTTCTTTTGAAGTTCCTCCTGAAGAAGATGCACCACCATTTCTCTACTCTTCAGAAATTAGAAGAGCAAACAACTCCTCAAAATCAGAAATTTTTCATGGATAGCAATGGATGTCCGAAATTGTGCATAATCCTTTCCTAGACCATTCAAGGTCACAGAAACTAAATCATCATCTTCCACTGGCGACCCAATGGAAGCAAGTGCATCTGCAATTTTCTTCACCTTCATGTGGTAGTCATTGATGCTCATATTTTCTCTCTACACATTATGCAACTCCTGCTTGAGCTGCATTTTCCTCGCTTGCATATTTGTGCTGTACATTTTTGCCAAAGTATCCCATGCCTCCTTTGGCATACTTGCTTCCTGAATATGCACAATCATAGAATCCGAAATACTGATAGGCAGCCAATACATAACTTTTCTGGCTCTCTCATGCCATCCTTTAAATGCTTGCATTTCTTGTTGATTGGGAACATTAGGAAGAACTGGTCCTTCTTCCTTTACTGAAATGAACTCCCAATAGCCTTTTCCCATAAGGAAATTCGTCATTCTAAACTTCCATGCTTGGAAGTTGTTCTTGTCAAGCTTTTCAGTGACAATCTATGAAAGAGAATCAGATGCCATTACAGAAGACTACAAAAAATTCTGTCACTGCAAAAAACACAGCTTCTGCCTCACACAGGCAAATAACACCTATTTCATTAATTTTGGACTCGTGCACTGTCCAAATTCATTTTTTGCGATAATGTTGGATAAAACATTAAAAAAAAAGAGGCTCTTATAAAACAAAACATTGAGTCAAAAAGGAAGATTTTAAAAAATCAAATTAGAAAAAATGACGTGAGATGTTATTAAAACTAGAGTACATTAAAAATAGAGGACATCACATTGTTAAAAGAGACAAAAAGTAAGATTTTAAAAAATCAAATTAGAAAAAATGGGGTGACATGTTATTAAAACTAGAGTACATTTCAAAAAGAGCACATCACATTTGCACAAGAAGTAGATCATATAACTCAAAGCCATATGGTGTCAAAAAACACCTTAATACAGTCTCTCTTATCTTCTTAATCACCCAAAGTCTAGAAGATCTCATCATGGGTCTCTCTTATCTTCTCAATAACCCAATCTTTCACTGCCTCCATAGATGTATCCTCAACATAATTACATGCAAAGAAGAAATTTAAGCAATGATCACAAATTGTTTCTTTATAATTTCTCTGTGAGGCTCTTATTGTTCTCTCAGCATCTGCATCAAATCGCCCATGACGAGAGCTACAATAACAAAGGTTACTTAAGAAGTCTAAGAGATCTTGTCGTGCTTTTATCATATAAGGATTTGGAGAACCAAATGTTGTCCATATAACCCTTGCCTTCTATAAGACCTTTGATGTTGAGGATATCTTACGCTTTCCATGGACATAATGATTAAGTCTTTCGGACTCAATCAAATACTTGATCTCATGCTTGAATATACAGATTGTTGCAGGATAATAATGGAATGAACTTATCTTTGCAAATTGTTCTGAAGTGAGTCTTTTGACCTCCTTTGCTTCCTTTGCGATCTGATTACAAGCATAAGCCCAATGTTAACCATCAATGGGCTGGAATCTGCAATGAAGGAGGAATTCCTTCTTTGCTTCCTTTAGCATATTCTCACCTTGTGCCTCTTCGCCTTGTTCATGTGGAATATTTTTAAGAGTGTCTTTAAAGAATCGACTGAAGGTTTCCTCAAAATGTGTAGGCCCTGTAAATGTTATTTGATCCAGAAAATTATTTTTGATTGGACAAAACATTATTGGGCGTAAGACCACATTGCTTGCCATAGGTTTCTTACCATCTCTCAAAGCCTCATATATTTGTAGTGCATAGGATATATCAAGGCTTCGACTATTAGTAAAGACAGCTGCAGCTTCCACATCTTTGGCATTCACAAACCACGTCCTTTGACCCCAGATATATCCCACATCATCATCTGTAACTGCTTCATTAAGATGCAGATTAAGATTTTTGATTGATGTGAGTTCATCCTGATCATCTTCAGCCTCGGGTTCTGAGTCTTCTTCATCTTTCTCTTCTTTTAACCGTTTTTCATCCACATTATCTCTCTCTACAGTGGGGCGATGCCTTTTTTTACTGCTTGGAACCGTGGCTCTTGCAGTACTAGCCTTTTGCATTTCACGTCGTGGTTTGCTAGCAAGAGCTTCTAGCATAGCTACAGTGGATCGACCTTGATCTTTTTTAAATTTTTTTAATTCCTGTGCACTCAAGGCTTGTGTTTCATCATCCTTAGTTACATCCACCATTTCTTGCTCTAGAAGTTTGCGCTCATGTTCTACACGTTTGTGACAATGTGCCTCTTCTTCTTGTCCCTGCATCGAAGTCTGAGCTTTTTGATCTCCTTCATGTGAAGATCCTTGAATATGAGGAGCATATTGTGCATCCTGAAAGTACTCAAACATTATCTTTGCATGCATTCTTTTTGCCACCACACTAGGAAATTGCTCCCAAGTATATGAAAGAGCCTCCAATGCACTTTGCAGCTCTGGAAACTTTGATGGTTGAGGAGGAGGCATCACAAAGGTCTTTGAGTCTCTCCTTGACACAACAATATGAAGACTGCCAACTTCAGGATCTAAACTCTTTGTAAAAATATCCACAAAAGTCTCTTTTGGCTCTATCATTATGAATACTACAATGCTTAAAGTCATAGCTTTTTTGAAGAAAGTAGCATCCCATGGATCTTCAACACCATTGAACTCCCTTTTTGACATAAGTAGAAAGAGTCTCTTTTCCTTTTGATGAAGAAACCAAGCTCTTCTGCCCATGTGATATCAAGTCCACCTATTAAAGCCATTGAGGCTATATTCCTTTCCTTTGAAATTCAAAGTGACATTAGAAACCCATTCTCTGATCTCAGAGTCATTTAGGATAGCCACCACATTAGTTGATTGCTCCATAATCCTACAAGAAAAGATAATGAAGAATTTAGATACATACAAGTAAAGTACAATATACAACGCTTGATACAATAAATGTGGGAAATAGCCCAAAAGGATTTACAAGGCTTCATATGGCAATAAATGTGGGAAATAGCCTAGAAGGCTTTACAAGGCTTAAATATTTGTACAAATGTAAAAAAATTAGCCAATAAAGCTTCACAATAATATAAAATGTCGTCTAGTGATAAAGCTTCAATCTTCGTGAAGACATGTAATCTGTCCATCCATTGATTTGCCCTCTAGTCATAAAGCTTCAATCTTCGTGATGACATGTAATCTGTCCATCCATTGATATCTGTGCACTGATACCCAACTGATGCAATCTACCCACTAAAAACTGTTCCACTGATATCCACTTATGCAGCCCACATGATATCCACTTATGCAACCCACTGATACTCGTTAAATAGTGAATGGTCGGGATGGTCGGGTTTATTACAAGGCACTTCATATGACAATAAATGTAAAAAATAGCATAGAAGGCTTTACAAGGTTTTTTATGATAACAAATGAGCTTAAATATTTATACAAATGCAATAAAAATAACCAATAATCATCAAGCTCCAATATGTCCCATGACATGTAATCTGTCCACTGATATATGTAATCTGTCCACTGATATCTGCTCATGCAATCTGCCCACTAATAAACTTCTTGGTAAATGGTAAAAGGTCTTATTTAATAGCATGTTATGAGTGTTAAACCGCATGTGAGCGAAGGGACTGACAATGATTAGGAACTAGTTAGAAAAATTTGAGCATGGCTTCGATTGGCAACTTGGAGAATTGTCTCTCCTCTAAGGCAATCTAATCTATGCTAAACTATGCTAAACCAACCGTCGAAGCGAAGAAAAGCAATAAATAATTTCTTTTTCTGTGTTCATTTTAATGTGCTGGGGTTTAAGAGGCTTAAATATGCAAAAGAAGGGGTTTTGATGTAGAGGCTAAACCTGCATGTGAGAGAAATGAAGAACAAGTATCTAAAGAAAAGTTAACATTTTTCAATTTAAAAGATGAATATATACAAAAATATTATCTCATCTTCAAAACAAACCATAAATTCACTCTTTTATAATTTTTTAAAAGTATAATATAAAACATGTAAATATATAAAACTCTCTTTACTTTCTCTCTCTCTCTCTCTCTCGACTCCTAAATCTCTCTGTAGCCATAGTCAAGACACCTCATTCTCTCTCTTAATCTCTCTCTCTCTCTCTGACAACTCTTATGTGTTTCCCTCTCTGTCCTCATCCCACTCATTCTCTCTCTTAGTTTATCTCAAGTCTCTCTTTCTCTCCCTCCCATGGTGGCTAAGATTTTTCATTCTCTCTCTTTATCTCTCTCTCTCTCCCTAGGATTTGTAATTATTTCTCTCTCTCTCTCTCCATCTCTCTCCTCTCTCTCTCTCTCCTCTTCTCTCTCTCTCCCTCTCTCTCTCTCTCTCTCTCTCTCTCTCTCTCTCTTACCCTCTCTACCTCCCTACCTCTATCCTCTTGGCCGCTAGGATTTGTCATTCTTTCCCTCTCTATGTCTCTCTCTCTCTCTCTGAATTCTCTCTCTTAATCTCTCTCATCCTTCCTCCCTCCCTCCCTCCCTCCCTCCCTTGGTGGCCACGGCCGCGAGAACTCTCTCTCTCTCTCTCTCTCTCTCTACCTCCCTCTCTTGGCGGCCCTCCCTCCCTCCCTCCTTTGGCGGCCACGGCCGCTAGAAATCTCTCTCTCTCTCTCTCTCTACCTCCCTCTCTTGGTGGCCACGGCCGCTAGAAGTTTCATTCTCTCTCCCTCTCTCTTTATCTCTCTCTCTCTAAGTCTCCCTCCTCTCTTCTCTCTCATCTCTCTCTCTCTCTTTCTCTCTCTCTCTCTCTCTCTCTCTCTCCCTCTCTGCCTCTCTCTCTTTCTCTCTCCCTAAGTCTCCCTCCTCTCTTCTCTCTCTATCTCTCTCTCTCCCTCTCCCTCCCTACTCTCTCCCTCCCTCTAGCACAGAAGTTTCATTACCTCTTTCTCCCTCTCTCTCTTTCTCTCTCTCTCTCTCTCTCTCTCTCTCTCTCTCTCTCCCTCTCTCTCTTTCTCTCTCCCTAAGTCTCCCTCTTCTCTTCTCTCTCTCTCTCTCCCTCTCCCTCCCTCTCTTTCTTTCCCTCCCTACTCTTCTAGTAGAGAAGTTTCATTCCCTCTCTCTCCCTCTCTCTCTTTCTCTCTCTCTCTCTGTCCCTCTCTCTCTTTCTCTCTCCCTAAGTCTCCCTCTTCTCTTCTCTCTCTCTCTCTCTCTCCCTCTCCCTCCCTCTCTTTCTTTCCCTCCCTACTCTTCTCTCTCATTGCCGCCAGGAGACTCGCTTCTCTCTCCCTCTCTCAGCTCTCTCTTTCTTTCCCTCCCTACTCTTCTCTCTCATTTAAGGAGCCCCTCTTCTCTCTCTTAATCTCTTGTCTCTCTCCCTCTCTCTCTTTCTCTCCCTCCCTACTCTTCTCTCTCATTTCTCATTCTCTCTCTCCCTTTGGTGGCCATGTCTCAGCTCTCTCTTTCTTTCCCTCCCTACTCTTCTCTCTCATTTAAGGAGCCCCTCTTCTCTCTCTTAATCTCTTGTCTCTCTCCCTCTCTCTCTTTCTCTCCCTCCCTACTCTTCTCTCTCATTTCTCATTCTCTCTCTCCCTTTGGTGGCCACGACCCCGAAGAGCCCCTCTTCTCTCTCTTAATTTCTCTCTTTTCCTCTCTCCTCTCGCCACGTTTCATTCTCTTAAACTTCTCTCTCTCTCCCTCTCTCTCCCTCTCTCTCTTTCTCTCTCTCTCTCCCTCTCTCTCTCTCTCTCCCTCTCTCTCTTTCTCTCTCTCTCCCTCTCTCTCCCTACTCTCTCCCTCCCTCAAGCAGCCACGGCCGCCAGGAGACCCTCTTCTCTCTCTTAATCTCTCTCCCCCTCTCTCCTCTCTCTTTCTTTCCCTCCCTACTCTTCTCTCTCATTTAAGGAGCCCCTCTTCTCTCTGTGAATCTCTCTCTCTCTCTCTCCCTCTCTCCTCTCTCTCTTTCTCTCCCTCCCTACTCCTCTCATTTCTCATTCTCTCTCTCATTTCTATTCTCTCTCCCTTTGGCGGCCACGGCCGCCAAGAGCCCCTCTTCTCTCTCTTAATTTCTCTCTTTCCCTCTCTCCTCTCTCTTTCTCTCCCTCCCTATTCTCTCTCATTTCTCAAATTTACAAACTCAAATATAAATAAGAAACTAATTAAAATAGAACTCAAAAACTCAAATAACTTTCTAAAAAACCCCCCTCCTCAAAAACTTTAACAATAAACTAATTGAAAAAGAATTGTAAGTAAAGAAAAAGAATTACAAGATGAATGAAAAAGAAAGCAAGTACCTGGAAAAAGTGAAAAAAGTAAGCCTCCACTTATCCTTTCTCTTCAGCTCTTGGTTGCTTCAATGAAATGAGGAGAGAGTGAGAATGAAATGGAAAGAAGAGTATATATAAGAAAAACTAGCCCACTCCTCCCACGCATAAATTTGAATATTCAAAAAAGAGAGGGAAATTTAAATTCATTATAAATTTGAATTCAAATTTGTGTTCAACATTCTTCTTATACTTTCTTCTCGTACGTTCCTTTTGAATTCCAATTTGTGTTCAACATTCTTCTTGATACTTTCTTCTCGTAAGTCCCTTTCATTCTTCTCGTAAGTCAAAACTTATTTGTCGCTCTTGCTCGTGATAGTAAGTCAAATCTTATTTGAGCAAGAATCTTATTTGTCGCTCTTGCTCGTGATAGTTCTACTCTTAGTTGTAAGAATTCAAATTTGTGTTCAACATTCTTCTTGATACTTTCTTCTCGTAAGTCCCTTTCATTATTTTCCTAAGTCAAATCTTATTTGTTGCTCTTGTAAGAATTCGACCTCTCTCCCTCTACTCCCTCTACTCCCTCGCTTCTCTCTCCCTCACACACACACACACTCTCTCTCTCTCTCTCCCATACCTTCCCCCCTCACTCTCTCTCTCTCTCTTTCTCTCTCCCTCCCCTCACTCTCTCTCTCCCTCCCCTCCCTCCTCTCTCCTCTCTCTCCTTCCGCTCCCTCCTCTCCCCTCCCTCTCTCTCTCTCCCTCTCTCTCCCCTCCCTCCTCTCCCCTCTCTCTCCTTCTGCTCCCCTCCTCCCTCCCCCCCTCCCTCCCTTGACCCCAACCGCCCCCCCACCCCCTCCCTCCCCTCCCCCCTCCAGGGGTCCTGGCGGCCGCGGCCGCCAAACCCTCCCTCCGTCCCTCGACGCCAACCCCCCCTCCCTCCCCTCCCCCCTCCCTCCAGGGGTCCTGGCGGCCGTGGCTGCCAGACCCCCCCTCCCTCCCTCGACCTCGCCCCCGCTCCCCTCCCCCCCCTCTGCCCCCCCTCCCCTCCCCCCCTCCTTGGGGGTCTGGCGGCCGCGGCCGCCAGAACCCCCCCCACCACGTCCCTCCCCTCCCCCCCTCCAGGGGGTCCTGGCAGCCGCGGCCGCCAGATCCCCCCTCCCTCCCTCGACCCCAACCCCCCCTCCCTCGACCCCAACCCCTCCCCCAACCCCTCCCTCCCCTCCCCCCTCCAGGGGTCCTGGTGGCCACGGCCGCCAGACCCCCCCCTCCCTCCCTCGACCCCAACCCCCCCTCCCTCGACCCCAACCCCCCCACCCTCTCCCTCCCCTCGCCCCCCCCCCCTCCCTCCCTCGACCCCAACCCCCCCCTCCCTTGACCCCAACCCCCCCCACCCCCTCCCTCCCCTCCCCCTGGAGCCCCCCCTCCCTCCCTCCCTCGACCCCGCCCCTGCCCCCGCCCCTCCCTCCCCCCCTCCCTACCCGGCTCCCCTCCCCCCCCCCCCCCTCTCCCTCCCTCCACCCCGCCCCCTGCCCCTCCCTCCCCTCCCCCCTCCCCCCTCTCCATCCTCTCCTTCTCCTCCCCTCTTGGCGAACATCTCTCTCTCTAGTTCCTCTCTCTTCAAATTTAAAAAAAAAATCTAGATAAAGAATTAATCAAAAAAATTTGCAAGTACCTGGAAAAAGTTTGTAAGTTTGCTCTTTCTTGCTTCCTTGCTCTTCCTTCCTTGCTTTCTTGCTTCAATGAATGAAATGAGGGGAGAATGAATGAAGAAGGAAGACTATATAGAAGAAAAATTAGGTTTTCCTCCTCCTCTCCTATTGGCTTTCAATTCCTCCCCTCTCTCCTATTGGCTTTTCATTTATCCCCTCTCCCATTGGCTCCCATTACTCCCCCTCTCCCATTGGACCCCCATCCCTCATCCCAATCTTCCATTAGCCCTCCCCCCATCCATTTCTTCTTCCTCCCCCATTGCCACCACTCCCATCCCACATTTCCACCACGTCCCATACTCCTCCCATTTCCCAAAATTCCATATTTCCCCATCTCACCCTCCTCTTTTTCTTCCCTATTAACTCCCCTCACTCATTTCACTCCCTTATTATCCTACTCCCCTATTACCTTCCCCTCTCCCATTCCATTCTTCCCTCCCCACTCTCACTTCCACTTCCCATTACTCACTTGCCATTTGAAAACTATTAATATATTATTATACTATTTTTTATACTTATTATCATACACCCCTATTACTTCCCTCTCCCATTCCACTCCTCCCTCCTCACTCCCACTTCGACTTCCCATTACTCACTTGCTATACACATTTGCAAACTATTAATATATTATTATATGATTTTTAATACTATTTGCAAACTTACATGTGGGCAAAATCACAGGTGTCAAAGCGATCCTATTGTGGTCATACAACAACTGTGCTTTTATTCAAGGGCATATTTATCCTCATCAACAAGCTTATTTACTCAAGGTATGAAGTGCATAATTTGTGCGCTAGGTGTTTACTTTGTTGTATCAAAATTGTTTGCCACACACACACACATATACACATATCGAGAATTTTCTAATATTATCACATCTACATATCTCCGATGGGCACAAAACTTTGTACACGCCTCAAACTAGGTCGTATTGACTTGCATACAAAGTGGTGCACCCATCCCATAAGTACTTGTTCGGATAACACAACTCCAAACGTATTTCATGACGATTGTGCATAACACTAGGAACAAAATGGTGTATAATGTGCAAAGCATATCCAATGGACACAAGACTTTGCACGTTCCTCAACCTAGGCAGTATTGACTTGTGTGCAAAGTGGCATCCCCATCCAATAAGTACTTGTTTGAAAAATACACTCGACTATGCAAAGCATATCCAATGGACACAAGACTTTGCACGTTCCTCAACCTAGGCAGTATTGACTTGTGTGCAAAGTGGCATCCCCATCCAATAAGTACTTGTTTGAAAAATACACCTAGGATCGTGTTTGAAAAATACACCAAGGCCAAAAACGGTATTTAATACTCAATCTACCATGTAAAGCATATCCAATGGGCACAATACTTTGCACGTGCCTCAAAAGCGGTGGTATGGTATTCCATGCAAAGTGGAACGCCCATTCAATAAGTACTTGGTATGATAATATACCTATTAAGAGCATGTTCTTTGACGAATGTGCATAACACTAGGAGGAAAATGGTGTATAATGTGTGATCCCCCATGCAAAGCATAACCGATAGACACAATACTGTGCATGCACATCAACCTAGTTGAAATTGACTTTCTTGCAAAGTGACTCCCCCATCTGACAAGTACTTTTTAAAATATCACACCTAGGACCATGTTTTTTATTGGTTGTTCATGACACTAAGGCAAAAACGCTGATTTATGCTTAATCGACAATGCAATGCATATCCGATCATCACAATACTTTGCACACATCTCAACCTAGGTATTATTGACTTACATGCAAAGTGGCGTGCCCATCCCATAAGTACTTAGTCGAATAACACATCTAGGACTACGTTTTTTGACGGTTGTGCATGACACTAAGGCCAAAACAGTGTTTAATGCTTGTTCGACAATGCAAAGCATATCCGATGGGCACAATACTTTGCATGAGTCTCAACAATTGTGGTATTGCATTGCATGCAAAGTGGTACACCCATCTGATAAGTAGTTGGTCGGATAACACACCTAAAAGCGTGTTTTTTTATGGTTGTGCATGACATTGAGGCACAAACGGAGTTTAATACGTGATATATCATGCAAAGTACATCCGATGGGCACAATACTTTGCACCCACCTCAACCTAGGTGTTATTGAGTTGCATGAAAAGTGGCGTGTCGGTTACATAAATACTTGATCTGATACCACACCTAGGACCGTGTTTTTTTTAAAATGTGCTTGACACTAAGGCAAAAACAATGTTTTATGCTTGATCAACAATGCAAAGCATATCCGATGGGCACAATACCTTGCACACACCTTCAACTAGGTGGAATTGACTTACATGCAAAGTGGCACGCCCATCCCATAAGTGCTTGATCGGATAATATACCTAGCAGCATGTTTTTTTACGAATGTGCATGACACTAGAGCAAAAATAGTATTTAATGCTCGATCGACCATCCAAAGGATATCTGATGGGCACAACACTTTTCCTACACCACAACCTAGGTGGTATTGAAATGTTCTAACAGAGGCACACCCATCCGATAAGTACTTGGTCAGATAACACACCTAAGGGTGTGTTTTTTTGCGGATGTGCATATCAATAGGGAAAAAAAAGTGTATAATGCGTGATCAACCATGCAAAGCATATCCGATGGTGATAATACTTTGCACGCACCTCAACGTAGTTGAAACTGACTTGCGTGCAAAGTGGAGCCCCCATCCAATAAGTACTTGTTTGATTAACACACCTAGGACCGTGTTTTTTCATGGTTGTGCATGACACGAAGGCAAAAACGTTGTTTTATGCTTGATCGACAATGCAAAGCATATCTGATGGGCACAATACTTTGCACACACATTCAACTAGGTGGAATTGACTTACATGCAAAGTGGCACTCCCATCCCATAAGTGCTTGATCGGATAACATACCTAGCAGCGTGTTTTTTTATGGATGTGCATGACACTAGAGCAAAAATAGTATTTAATGCTCGATCGACCATGCAAAGGATATCGGATGGGCACAACACTTTTTGTACGCCTCAACCTAGGTGGTATTGAAATGTTCTCAAAGAGGCACACCCATGCGATAAGTACTTGGTCAGATAACACACCTAAGGGCGTGTTTTTTTGCGGATGTGCATATCGCTAGAGAAAAAATGGTGTATAATGCGTGATCGACCATGCAAGGCATATCTGATGGTAACAATACTTTGCACGCACCTCAACATAGTTGAAACGGACTTGTGTGCAAAGTGGATCCCCCATCCGATAAGTACTTGTTTGAATAACACACTTGCGGCCGTGTTTTTATATGGTTGTGCATGACATTAAGGCAAAAACGGTGTTTTATGCTTGATCGACAATGCAAAGCATATCCGATGGGCACAATACCTTGCACACACCTTCAACTAGGTGGAATTGAATTACATGCAAAGTGGCATTCCCATCGCATAAGTACTTGATCGGATAACATACCTAGCAGCATGTTTTTTTACGGATGTGCATGACACTAAGGCAAAAATGGTATTTAATGCTCGATCGACCATGCAAAGCATATCCAATGGGCACAATACTTTTCCTATGCCTTAAACTAGGTGGTATTGAAATGTTCTCAAAGAGGCACACCCATCCGATAAGTACTTGGTCAGATAACATACCTAAAGGCGTGTTTTTTTGCGGATGTGCATATCACTACGAGAAAAACATTGTATAATGCGTCATCGACCATGCAGAGCATATCCGATGGTGACAATACTTTGCACGCATCTCAACCTAGATTAAACAGACTTGCGTGCAAACTAGAGCCCCCATCCGATAAGTACTTGTTTGATTAACACACTTCGGACCGTGTTTTTTCATGGTTGTGCATGACTCTAAGCCAAAAACGGTGTTTTATGCTTGATCGACAATGCAAAGCATATCCTATGGGCACAATACTTTGCACACACCTTCAACTAGGTGGAATTGACTTACATGCAAAGTAGCACACCCATCCCATAAGTGCTTGATCGGATAACATACCTAGCAGCGTGTTTTTTTTACGGATGTGCTTGACACTAGAGCAAAAATAGTATTTAATGCTCGATCGACCATGCAAAGGATATCCGATGGGTACAATACTTTTCCTACACCACAACCTAGGTGGTATTAAAATGTTCTCAAAGAGGCACACCCATCCGATAAGTACTTGGTCAGATAACACACCTAAGGGCATGTTTTTTTGCAGATGTGCATATCACTAGGGAAAAAACGGCATATAATGCAAGATCGACCATGCAAATCATATCCGATGGTGACAATACTTTGCTTGCACCTCAACATATTTGAAACAGACTTGCGTGAAAAGTGGGGCCCCCATCCGATAAGTACTTGTTTGATTAACACACCTAGGACCGTGTTTTTTCATGGTTGTGCATGACACTAAGGCAAAAACGTTGTTTTATGCTTGATCGACAATGCAAAGCATATCCGATGGGCACAATACTTTGAACACACCTTCAAATAGGTGTAATTAACTTACATGCAAAGTGGAACTCCCATCCCATAAGTGCTTGATCAGATAACATACCTAGCAGCGTGTTTTTTTACAGATGTGCATAACACTAGAGCAAGAATAGTATTTATTGCTCGATCGATCATGCAAAGGATATCCGATGGACACAACAATTTTCGTATGCCTCAATCTAGGTGGTATTGGAATGTTCTCAAAGAGGCACACCCATCCGATAAGTACTTGGTCTAATAACACACCTAAGGACGTGTTTTTTTGCGGATGTGCATATCACTCGGGAAAAAATGGTGTATAATGCGTGATCGACCATGCAAAGCATATCCGATGGTGAAAATACTTTGCATGCACCTCAACGTAGTTGAAAAAGACTTGCGTGCAAAGTGGAGCCCCCATCCGATAAGTACTTGTTTGAATAACACACCTACGGCCGTGTTTTTATATGGTTGTGCATGACATTAAGGCAAAAACGGTGTTTTATGCTTGATCGACAATGCAAAGCATATCCGATGGGCATAATACCTTGCACATACCTTCAAATAGGTGGAATTGACTTACATGCAAAGTGGCATTCCCATCGCATAAGTACTTGATCGGATAACACACCTAGCAGCGTGTTTTTTTACGGATGTGCATGACACTAAGGAAAAAAATGGTATTTAA
Source organism: Dipteris shenzhenensis (assembly GCF_047967505.1). NCBI lineage: Eukaryota > Viridiplantae > Streptophyta > Polypodiopsida > Gleicheniales > Dipteridaceae > Dipteris > Dipteris shenzhenensis. The sequence continues at coordinate 11,926,917 of NC_141599.1, forward strand.
TGCTCGATCGACCATGCAAAGCATATCCGATGGGCACAATACTTTTCCTACGCCTTAACCTAGGTGGTATTGAAATGTTCTTAAAGAGGAACACCCATCCGATAAGTACTTGGTCAGATAACATACCTAAGGGCATGTTTTTTTACGGATGTGTATATCACTATGGGAAAAATGTTGTATAATGCGTAATCGACCATGTAGAGCATATCTGATGGTGACAATACTTTGCATGCATTGCAACCTAGTTGAAAAGGACTTGGGTGCAAACTGGAGCCCCCATCCGATAAGTACTTGTTTGATTAACACACTTAGGACCGTGTTTTTTCATGGTTGTGCATGACACTAAGCCAAAAATGGTGGTTTATGCTTGATCGACAATGCAAAGCATATCCGATGGGCACAATACTTTGCAAACACCTTCAACTAGGTGAAATTGACTTACATGAAAAGTGGCACACCCATCCCATAAGTGCTTGATCAAATAACATACCTAGCAGCGTGTTTTTTTTACGGATGTGCATGACACTAGAGCAGAAATAGTATTTAATGCTCGATCAACCATGCAAAGGATATCCGATGGGCACAATACTTTTCCTACACCGCAACCTAGGTGGTATTGAAATTTTCTCAAAGAGGCACACCCATCCGATAAGTACTTGGTCAGATAACACACGTAAGGGTGTGTTTTTTTGCGGATGTGCATATCACTCAGGAAAAAATGGTGTATAATGCGTGATCGACCATGCAAAGCATATCCGATGGTGACAATACTTTGCACGCACCTCAAAGTAGTTGAAATGGACTTGAGTGCAAAGTGGAGCCCCCATCCAATAAGGACTTGTTTGAATAACACACCTACGGCCATATTTTTATATGGTTGTGCATGACACTAAGGAAAAAACGGGGTTTTATGCTTGATCGACAATGCAAACCATATCTGATGGGCACAATACCTTGTACACACCTTCAACTAGGTGGAATTGACCTACATGCAAAGTGGCATTCCTATCGCATAAGTACTTGATCGGATAACACACCTAGCAGCGTGTTTTTACGAATGTGCATGACACTAAGGCAAAAATGGTATTTAATGCTCGATTGACCATGCAAAGCATATCCAATGGGCACAGTACTTTTCCTAAACCTTAACCTAGGTGGTATTGAAATGTTCTTAAAGACCCACCCGATAAGTACTTGGTCAGATAACATACCTAAGGGCATGTTTTTTGGCGGATGTGCATATCACTACGGGAAAAACGTTGTATAATGCGTAATCGACCATGCAGAGCATATCCGATGGTGACAATACTTTGCACGCATCTCAACCTAGTTGAAAAACACTTGCGTGCAAACTGGATCCCCCATCCGATAAGTACTTGTTTGATTAACACACTTAGGACCGTGTTTTTTCATGGTTGTGCATGACACTAAGGCAAAAACTGTATTTTATGCTTAATCGACAATGCAAAGCATATCCAATGGGCACAATACTTTGAAAACACCTTTAACTAGGTGGAATTGACTTACATGCAAAGTGGCACATCCATCCCATAAGTGCTTGATCGAATAACATACCTAGTAGTATGTTTTTTTTACGGATGTGCATGACACTAGAGCAAAAATAGTATTTAATGCTCGATCGACCATGCAAAGGATATCTGATGGGCACAATACTTTTCCTACACTGAAACCTAGGTGGTATTGAAGTGTTATCAAAGAGGCACACCCATCCGATAAGTACTTGGTCAGATAACACACCTAAGGGCGTGTTTTTTTGCGGATGTGCATATCACTATAATGCATGATCGATCATGCAAATCATATCCGATGGTGACAATACTTTGCATGCACCTCAACTTAGTTGAAACGGACTTGTGTACAAAGTGGAGCCCCCATCCGATAAGTACTTGTTTGATTAACACACCTAGGACCGTGTTTTTTTATGGTTGTGCATGACGCTAAGGCAAAAACGTTGTTTTATGCTTGATCGACAATGCAAAGCATATCCGATGGGCACAATACTTTGCACACACCTTCAACTAGGTGGAATTGACTTACATGCAAAGTGGCACTCCCATCCCATAAGTGCTTGATCAGATAACATACCTAGCAGCGTGTTTTTTTAACGGATGTGCATGACACTAGAGCAAAAATAGTATTTATTACTCGATCGATCATGCAAATGATATCCAATGGGCACAACACTTTTTGTATGCCTCAACCTAGGTGGTATTGGAATGTTGTCAAAGAGGCACACCCATCCGCTAAGTACTTGGTCAGATAACACACCTAAGGGCGTGTTTTTTTGCGGATGTGCATATCACTCGGGAAAAAATGGTGTATAATGCATGATCGACCATGCAAAGCATATCCGATGGTGACAATACTTTGCACGCACCTCAACGTAGTTGAAACGGTCTTGTGTGCAAAGTGTAGCCCCCATCCGATAAGTACTTGTTTGAATAACACACCTAGGGCTGTGTTTTTATATGGTTGTGCATCACACTAAGGCAAAAACGGTGTTTTATGCTTGATCCACAATGCGGATAACACACCTAGCAGCGTGTTTTTTTATGGATGTGCATGACACTAAGGCAAAAATGGTATTTAATGCTCGATCGACCATGCAAAGCATATCCGATGGGAACAATACTTTTCCTACGCCTTAACCTAGGTGGTATTGAAATTTTCTCAAAGAGGCACACCCATCCGATAAGTACTTGGTCAGATAACATTCCTAAGGGCGTGTTTTTTTGCGGATTTTCCTCCCTCTTCCTCCCCTCTCTTTTCCTCTCTTACCCTCTCTTCTCTTATTTCCTCTCTTCTCCTAGTTGAAATAGACTTGCATAAAAAGTGGAGCCCCCATCCGCGATAAGTACTTGTTTGATTAACACACTTAGGACCGTGTTTTTTCATGGTTGTGCATGACACTAAGGCAAAAACGGTGTTTTATGCTTGATCAACAATGCAAAGCATATCCGATGGGCACAATACTTTGCACACACCTTCAACTAGGTGGAATTGACTTACATGCAAAGTGGCACACCCATCCCATAAGTGCTTGATTGGATAACATACCTAGCAGGCTCGTGTTTTTTTACGAATGTGCATGACACTAGAGCAAAAATAGTATTTAATGCTCGATTGACCATGCAAAGGATAAATTGGCGTGTCCATCTGATGAGTACTTGATCAGATAACTTCTCCCACCAATAAATTAAGTACTAATTAAAAATTATAATAAATGAGTAGATTATTAAAAAGAGACTAATATTTATGTAATTGTTGCTACTGCAGCTTGCTTGCGAAGGACTCTCACAAAGGAGATGGCTATAGATTTTGTTCCAAGGATGGATGTGATTTTATGTAGCAAAAGAGAAGTAGTTGCATTTGCTACAATCCATGATAGTGATCCCAATTCAGTTTGCCACTTTTAAAGACTTGGCGAAGATAAGGTGGCAGTTACTGTATCAAAGATTCTTAGCGCACATGTTGAGCTAAAGTATAAATGTGGAGATATGGAAACACTTGGAGATGTTATGCCCTACAATACATCCAACAAATCATTTATAGCATGGGACAAAGATGAGACTTATGCAACAGACATTATCAAGAATACAAAGTGCACCACCTTGGATTTTACTATAGGGTACATTTTACAAATGAGATCATTTGCAAATAAGACTGTAGCAGAAGGTGAAGTATTGGGATATGAACAAGTGGAGCAATGGTCATTTGCATAGATGAGGATTCTAAAAGTCACTGATGATGGTATGGTTGATAACATAACATCCTTATGTGATCCCTACTATGAGGTAGGCAAGAATATGAGATGGAGCATGCAATTTTTAAACATGAGAAAGAGGCACATGGTTTTCAATGATAAAGACAAGGTATACTACAATATCAAAGGACCTAAAAAGAGTGCCCATGTGCCAGGCTCTATCACTTCAAATGTGGATGATTTCAATATACTCAATTATAGAAGTGACATCTTATCTGGAGTGGATGAGTTCATTGGTTCCAAGAAACAAAATGATTTTAGAAGCGAAGCCTTATCTGGGGTGGATGAATTCTTACACAGTGAGAAGGGCAAAGGTTTCAATAGCAATGTCTTGTCAAGTGTGGATGAGTTCATGCATATTAGCAAACCTGGTGTCAATCAAGCTTGTGGATTTGTGAAAGCCATGCAAGATGTCCCAATGAGTGATGTTCTCTCAGGAGTGGAAGAGTTTCAAGGTTCTCAATACTCTCGTAGAATATTGAATTCATTGAATGGTCCTAAGAGTATGTTAAAAACGAGGATGAGATAAAGAAGTGCATAAATACAGATAACAACGTGCATGAGGAACGAAAACGGTCATACATATGCATGAAGAGAAAGCGAATCCAGGTAGATCCACAAAAGCAACCAAAGAGGAAGAGAGTAATGAAGGAGGAGAACATGTTAAATGCATTGGGATATCTATGTTGCAAGCGAAGATGTATGCGCTTCATTGATCGTGCAGACATCAGGGAATGTAGAGGACACGTGTGGCAAAGAAGAGGAAGCGAAAGAAATGAATACCTTCTCACAAGTCTCTCTTGCTTTCTTCAGAATGGCAATAAAAGGCTAAGTTCAAGACAAAAGGTAAAACCTCTCGTAAATGGAAAAAGGATTTGCAATAAGGCATACCGCAATATTACTGGATTATCCCATGGTACATATTGGGATTTAGTCACCAAGGCAAAGGGCGGCAACAAATTTAGCATTCACGGTAATAGAGGAAGGTCCAAATCAAGAATCTCAACTATCAGGGCAGCAGCATTTTTGCAAGACTTCATACATGAAAATGCTTTACCTCAACCCCATATATCTACCAAACTCCCTAACGGTGACGCGATCACTGAAATGCACCTTCTAGTGGGCTTGACAAAGCTCGAAGTATTTGACTCTATTGCAGAAAAGCAAAGGCAAAGAGGGGATGCCGTAGCTTCTTCTCATACTTTGTACACTCTTTGGAAGAAGAACTTTGGATATGTTAAAATCCCAAGGAGGTAAAAAATGTCAAAGTGCAATGTCTGTGATGATTTAAAGCGAGCGATTGAGAGTGCAACATGTCCAAATCAAAGGGAATTATACAAAAAAAACCAAAAATCTCATCATGACCTTATTCGACATTCCAGACAAAAATATGCATTTTGGAAGGAGCAAGCTATTTCGCATCCCGATGACTACATGTGCCTTATTGTAGATGGCATGGATCAGAATACAACAACATTGCCTCGTTTTGTTGCCACTCCACCTAAATTACAAGGAAAGCACTTTCTAAAGACACATCTATGTGGAGTGTTAGTGCATGGAATTAAGTTCTTTGCAGATATATGGATTGATTCCTTGCATCTACATGATAGCAATGAAGTTGTAACATCTATTATGAAGGCAATTCGCAATGTACATGCAGAAAAAGGTCGCCTACCACCGACTTTGAGAATACAAGCTGATAATTGCTAGCGAGAAAATAAGAATGTACTCATGTTTGCATTCTGCTCCATGCTAGTTGCTCATCAAATCTTCAATGAGGTTGAATGTGGATTTTTGTATGTTGGGCATACACATGAGGATATCGATCAGGTTTTTAGCACAGTCTCAAGGGAGCTTAAATGCAAGGATGTGGAGATAATAGATGACTTGGTAAGAAGGTGGCAGGCAAGTTGGTGGTCATAAGGAAAGTACAGTATGTGAGAGGCTCGAAAGAATGTATGATTGGGAGAGCTTCATTCTACCTTTCATATAAACGGGTGGTGATGCATTGACAGGTCATACCAATCCACACTACTTTCATTTTTTTTTAAAAGATGAAAAACGTGTAATGTAATGGCAACAGTATTCTCATGATACAAAATGGGAACCTGAAGAGCCTTACAGTCTCTTAACTTTAATTCCCAGCAAGGAAAGGTATCCAACATGGTCTCCTATACAAGAATTCAATGAGAGGTCTAACTATGAAATAGAAGGATTAAAAGCATTTATTACATTCAAAGAGGAAATGCTCCGGAGATATCCTGATTCGAAGCCTTCTTGGAGAGAACACACTACCACTGTAATTAACAAGACACGAAATTTAATAAAGGACCTTGAGAGAATGCAAGGCTCAAAGGATGTCAAGGAAGAATGCAATATGTTTTGGCCAAATGTTCATAACGATTTGCGCCCAACTCCAATCTTTGAAAATGAATTTGTATCATTACTCCCACGTCCATATTGTGGACCGAAGAAGAGAGAGTTTATGCCACAAGTAGATATAGAGGTCGATTGTTTTGTTGTGGTTCGGCCATCGAATGATGAATATGAGAATGTGAAGTTTTGGGTTGCAAAAGTAGTTGATGTGCAAAGAGATGACCAAGGGAGAGCTACAACATTTACAATGGTATGGTATGAGCCAAAGGGCAGGAAGGAGAATATGGATAACAACACATTGTATACTAATTGTATATAATGAAGGAGTGGGTCCCAAATGATGAAGCGGTCTCTCAAGTTTTGACAGAGACAATCATAGTGTCTTGGCATTCAAGGGCAAAGAAATCAAAGAAGCGCATGGGATATGAGGTAGAAGGAAAAATAAAAATACCACAGCAAACTATTTTGCATATACACGAATTTTTAAGGATGCTCGCCATGGAGGAAGTAGAAGGAGATAGCGCAAATGAAGAATGTCCATGATTAAAGCTTTGTATTGAAGTCCATTGAAGGATTTTATTTGGGTACTAGGCAAGAAGCCAATCCAAGACAATTATAATCAGAGTCATCACCTCCTATGTTAAATGAGAGTCAAAATATGCACTAGATGTCACCCAAGGGTCAAGGCTTGCCAAGACAATAGGGAGTTAATGCAGATGGCACCTGGCAAGGGACTATCACATTGATCAATAAGACAATGGGGAGTCAATGCACCCAAGGGGCAAGGCTTGGCAAGACAACTTGTGGGAGTTAATGCAGATGGCACCTGTATTTTGCACTGGATGTCACCCAAGGGTCAAGGCTTAGCAAGACAATAGGGAGTTAATGCAGATGGCACCTGGCAAGGGACTATCGCATTGAGCAATAAGACAATGGGGAGTCAATGCACCCAAGGGGCAAGGCTTGGCAAGACAAGTGGGAGTCAAATTATGCAGATGGCACCTAGCAAGGGACTGTCGTGACATTGAGCAATAAGACAATGGGGAGTCAAATTATGCAGATGGCATGAATTGAGGCTCTTTAAGAGCAACAATTTAAATTGTAAACATATGTTCAATCTATATCATTTTGGATATAAAAACTCTAGCTGAGAGCAACGTCTCTCAAAGTAATCATATAATAATAGCTATAATTGCTATTATACCTCTTTGGTTCAATACAAAACTTGGGTCTTATGGCATCATGTCTTTTTTCTATTTATTAAAAGTTTTAAAATTTGTGCATATTGCGAGTGACAATGTTATTTTCATGAAATATTTAAGTCTCCTTTCATGGATTTATACATTTATCACGTCAAGGAAAAACGTCAAGGAAAAATATTAAAAATAATTAAATTAACAAATAACTTAGATATAGCTAGAATTTCTAATATAGGATTATTTCAAATTCGTGCATGTTGATGCAAAAGTATAGATTGAAAAAACAATATTTTTATGTGAATATGATAGTGCCACAAAGTGAACTTTTGATTTGGGAAGAATATTTTCAGAAAGTAAAATTTCGATTTGGGAAGGATATTTTCACAAAGTAAAGTTTTCATTTGGAAAGGATTTTTGGGCTTCGTCCAAAAACAACGGAAAAAGTCCAAAATTAATGAAATAGGTGTTAAATCTGCAAAACTGACGAAAGTGGTATTTGACCACACAGTCACTTCCTAGTGACGATTTTGCATGAACAGGCAATAAGGATGATTCTATAACTCCTAATATCTCTACGCATAGGCATACGATACAATTTCTACGGCAACTTTTCACCGATCTGCAGAGTAGTGGTCGCACAAAAAAAACAGGGCCTTTTTCTGAGTGCCTGCGAAGAAGTTTCGCCTTCAAAACGGGCCCCGAAATCGCCTCAAATCAGACCACGAAGGGCGTCTCAATCTGCCCTATCGCCACACCGCATATACTGCCCTCTCGCCACACTGCAAAGGGCATCTCAATCTGAGACAGTGCACTTTGCACTTCTGGTTGTGCTATCTGCAGAGATTTGCTCCCAAACTCGAAAAAGGAAAGCA